>NC_072468.1:2967130-3134630 GCF_027596085.1 Anoplopoma fimbria
TGCATCATTTAAATTTTACCCGAAACATTTAGCATAACAAATACTTTCCAGGGTTCAAATGACGCCATAATCATATTCTGGGTTATTTCATAATGATTTCACAATCAGAATTTTAATACATACATATTAAAAAAATGAATAAATAATATGAACTCATTCTGCCAGTAGAAATCAATCCTACGCTGATAAGCAAGACACAGAACACAGTATATATACACAATGCAGTTTGTTAAACAGGCTACAGAGAGAAAACACTGCTGCTCTGACAGTGATGATAACTTTGTGTCTTTATTAGTATTAGTACTGTGCATATATGTATTGACACAAACTCCATCAAAAGTCTCTACGATGCTATAGAGGAAAGGACGTCTATTTTCTCTAGAAACATTTTTCCTTGTTTCCTCTTTCCTCGCATGGTTTCCTTGCGCCTCTCCATGCATCCCTGGTTGGAAGGACTAAGACGCAAGGGAAAGACGGAAGTGACGGAGATGTGGATACAATTAAGAGACTTGGGATGCACCCAATGTCTTCTCTTTGAAAGTCTAAAATTCAATCAATCAACACTTGCTAACTATCTCTCTCTCTCTCTCTCTCTCTCTCTCTCTCTCTCTCTCTCTCTCTCTCTCTCTCAGTACCACTGAGTCCCCCCAGCAACCTCCAGTTCTCTGACATCACTCACAACTCCGCCCACATCCGCTGGGACCCCGTGCCCAGAGGAGTTAAAGGTTACCGCATCATGTGGGTCAAGACAGATGGACTTGTGACTGAGGAGGTCCGTGTGACATGTTACTACATGATTTTATGTTTTTAAGACGTCATTTTATGGTATGATTATATCCGACAACATTTGAATCTGTGAGCGTCTGTGTCTTAATGAGAAGTGATGAAAAAAGTGAGAAAAGAGGAATGAAGGATAGTACAAAGAAGAGATTAATTATGGGGATTTTATCTTAGTATGAAAAGGTCGGACTAGAATGAGTTTTGAGCACTGATAGAAAACATCTTGGAAAATATACAAATATTGCATTACACAGAAGTGATGTATGTGTTTTTGTTTGTGTAAGGGTGCATGAGCGTGAGTTGGATAAACTCCTTAGACTTGCATGTAAAGTAAAAAATTGCTAACTCGTTACTGTTCACAGCAAGAACTTGAAGAAATCTTTGCAAATAACAGGTTTTAGTGGATTTATTGCCTTTTAGCTGGCTGTGAACAAATCTATTTTTCTATAGGCATAACTTTATTTTTTGTGTGGATATGTCATGTGTTTCTCCGTGTTGTGCAGGTGGAGGTGGCTCCAGTTAACTCTCATGACCTCAGTGAGTTAACGTCTCTGATGGAGTACTCAGTGGCCATCTTTGCCCTGTACAATGAGGGCCAATCAGAGCCACTCACAGATGGATTCACCACCAGTAAGTTGCTTTTTGACTGCAAGGACATATAATAAGACACTCTAGTTTGTTAGTTAGTAAGTGTATTTCTGGCACCAGTCGTAATTAGGAAGTAGATTTGTTCATTTGTTTTTATCGTAGTCTAATTTGTCTTACACAATTGTCTTTTGACATTTCCCTAACGCCATCTTTGCCGAGGATAATTTTGTCTCAATTTCCTGAAAATAGTTGTACTAAATACCATTAGAAGGGAAACCAATTTTTTTTCTCTTCGTGCCAAACAGTGTTGAATTGTATTACCCCTACTGGTCCTTCTGCTATTTTGGCGGTGTGCCCATCTCATTTACACCTCGGCATAATAGCCCAGTCCCATTAAAAGGTCATTTTGCTGTCCCTTACTACTCCGTCACACTAACAGATATTGATTTGTAGGAATATCCCTTTAAGCAACAAGCAGTTGGGCTCCAGTGCTGAGTCAGCTGAAAGAAATGTATTTCTGGCAGGCAACTATTAAACTATTCACTCTGAGGTCCCATGCTGATTTGTATTTATCTTCTAGCAAACTTTATTCAATGGACCAGGTTTCAAAAAAGGGAGCTTCATGAACGGACACACAATTTGATATCACTGTTGATGTTTTTTGATTGGAGGTTTGGAAAAATGATGGGAACCTGTATGGTAGAGTTCACACCGAAAGTGTTGTTGTAAGTTAAGATAATTGCTGAACAAACAGTTTAAAAATATGCAATAAATTAGCCCCTGCAGTGAGGAAAGTAGCAGTTATATCCTGGTCAGTGATTGCACCATGTTCCAAACGGAAGACAGCACATGGTTATATGGCTTTTGGCACACTATTTGTTGCATAGTAGTACATACGGTAATTTAACTGTCAAATGTGTTTCACCATGTTCCAATGACTCAAAGCTTGATATTTACTCTGGCTGGGTCCGACCACAGTGAACGTTTAGTTCCTTGCAGCTGTAGGTATTTGGGGAATCAAATGTTCAATGACAACGAAAGCTAGTTTGTATTAGCATTTAAACAATCATGATAAGTGTGGTTACACCACAAACGTTTCTAGCAACATTTCCATGAACATTGCATCAAGAAAAGCAGTTGCAGTGCCAGCCAAGCTTCCTTTAGTCAAGTTATTTTTCTATTGCCTAGTAATGCAAGACATGTGCTGCTTAGTGGGAGGTATCATGAGAAAAAACTATTGCAGAACACTATGAAATGTCCCCAAGACCTATGGGAAACCAGAACATTATTGGTATTCAAATGATAATTTGAAAAGAGGAAAAAAAAAGAAGAAAATGTTAAAAAGTAAAACCTTTCCCTTCCTCTTAGCTCCAGTTCCTGGTCCTTTGGATCTACGCTCCAATAATGTCGGCACAGACAGCTTCCAGGTCAGCTGGGATCACTCAGCCAATGACATCGTCCTCTACAGACTCTCCTGGGCACCATTCACAGGTGGCGAAACAAAGGAGGTCAGTACCAATGAAACATGGGATGTGAAAGGATTTGTTTTAGAAACAGTTTTCTTGAATATGTTTTGTCACCCACAAGAGGTGAAATGTGGGTGACAGTGAAGGTCATCTTCACAGATCATGTGGACAGTCTAAAGACATGAATCTTTAAGTATGAGTCCTTGGCGCAGCTATGAGCTAGTGTCAAATGTGCATTTTCACATCGTCAAACTGACAGATATTACACCAATTTATAATTAGATTTTTTCATTTAGCCGGGTTCCAAGTATTATCTCCATTTCCAGAGGAAGAAGTTGCTGCACTTTATATGCTTAGATAATGAGGGAGCCTGTTCTCTATATACCCACATATAAGCTTAACTACAGGTCTGGTAAAACCCCTGGCATGGCTGAGTGTACATAAGGCTGAATATGTATAAGGCTGATTGATTGATTGTAATGAATAAATCTAGAAATTAATGGCTTGGGTGTTTTATTTCCATGATCTGGGTTTTAGAGACAGATGGGTGGTCGTGATATAGCCCTTAGGTCTGTAAGAGTGTGCGTGTATATTTGTGTGTGCATGTTGTGTGAGTGTGTCTGTGTATTTGTGTGTTTAGCTGAGAGTCATCAGAGCTGAAAATAACACTCTGGGGAGTTGGAGAGGTGGGCTGATAATGCTACCAGCACAGAGAAAGGGATACATGCAGCTTTTCTCTGTCTCTCACCCACATACTCTACATATGCACACACACACACACACACACACACACACACACACACACACACACACACACACACACACACACACACACACACACACACACACACACACACACACACACACACACACACACACACACATTTACATCCTCCACCGACCACTTTGTATTGTTATGTCTGAGAGGAGATTAAACATAATAGAGTCAATCCGCCACACAGACTCACAAACAGAGTGAAAGATTACCCAGATTTTAACTTTGTGTGAATCTAGAGCTCCATGAGCAGAGTACATTGTATCTTTGTTGATCAGGCTGTTTTCTATAGCTATATTTGTTTTTCTTTGCATCCTGATACCTTTTTGCAAGCAGATTTTGGGTCTTTCTCTTCTGTTTGTTAATCAATAAAATGTCTGTTGAACTCCCCCATTTAATCAGGCAAATACCACAGGACAATGCTGTAAAATAAGCAAATATATCTCAATAAATGCAAGGAAATGTAAAAAGAAAAGCAAGAGAATGAATCACTAAAGATGGACTTCCTCCTGGGATGACCCAAATTGCCCGTCCCACTGCTGAAATTTGCATGTAATTGTGCCTCAAAGGGCTCTGTAAAGAAAGAGATACCCTCACATAATATGGTTATTAAGTCATTAACAGTAAATTCCAATTTCAATGTTGCTCTCCATGAAAGCAACCTGTACTTTTGATGACCTCTTTGTGTTTACTTTGGGGTCTGACTCATTTTTGTGTTGGACAAATTGTAGTAGTCGTTTGGACTCCTGCAGCAATAGTTGATCCAACTGGCTACGCTGTAATATTCAGAGGAAACCATACCTTTCTGAATTACTCATTATGTGTTGATCATCTTTTTAAGTCCTACAATGGCCTTTGCTTTTGCTCGCCTGAAGAGGATATTGTTGGAAGTCAAATGTATTCGAAAACTAAGACTTGTATGTGTGTTTCTCTTTTGTAGGTTGTCCTGAATGGGATTGATAACAGTTACACCCTGACTGGTCTGAGTCCGTCGACTGAGTACGAAGTTATGTTGACGGCTGTATTCAAAGATGAATCCGAGAGTGATACCGTCTCTGTTATAGAGACCACATGTAAGTGACATTAGACTGTTTGATTGGCAACTTGAACGGCTGTTGTGTTACTAACTCAGGCAGCTGTAGTATTTGCGTTATCTAATCAACACAATACTTCAGAAAAGTTAGAATCCAAAAACTTTTTCCAGAGACAAGAGAAAGAGAGGAGTGTAATTTCCTACATTCAAATCCCCTTGGTTTCACTGATGTTAGCCTGTGACCTTACTAACCCTCTTCACAGAAGTGCCACTCTCTGCTGTGAATGACACACCAGCCCAATCACATCTGCCTTTTAGGTTCATACAATTTGCATTTTTTCAAAGTGTGACTCTGCATTAGCCAATTTGCATTGATTTGTTTGTTGTAGCTTATCTCGGAAGAAGAAAATCAATTTTCCCGTCAATGTTTTGTTTTGTATTTCTGTCTAATTACCGTAGTAATTGATACATAGAGTTGTTGATGAGAGGTTTAATCAAATTATCTGATTTATGCTCTCTGTGTTTTCCCAGTGGCCGAGACGACAACGATTGCTACCACAACCACAGGTAAGGGGTGTCCAAATTGCTTTTGTGCAATATTCCAAAAATGTCACGAGTAAAAGAAGCATCACACTCAATGTTGTACAGGTATAATAATGGCAAAGCACTAACTTGTGAACATGTTGGATTAAAACTGGGCAATGAAATGTATGATTTCTTAATGTTTAAATATCTTATTTAACTATTTTTCTTGATTGTGCCCAGTGGGCAGCAAGCTAAGTTCAAGTGGTACTAAATAAGTGGTAATAAACTATAATTTTGAAAAGGCTGGACAAATTTGAGTCATGATTCAAGTTAAGGCAACTGTCTAGAAAGTCTACTGCCATAGAAGTATTAAAGGCTTTACTAGTTTCCAGGATATGCTGATGCTACCAAAATTCTTTCCTTAGAAGAGTTTTCTTCTTGGTTGCTCATTTAGTCTCTGGAAGCAAAACCAGAATAACTGAATGCATTTATATGGACATGAATAAGGGTGTATGATCCATTTTTGGAATATATTGTTTATGTGTTTGAGTATGTGAACACCAAATCCTGTTCACGAAAAACAAGGATAAGTCCTTACCCCATTTATGAAAAACCCAGATATGCTAGTTGGAGTATTGCAAAAGAAACTAGGATACTGTTGGATGTATACATCTTATTCCGGTTATTCAGCGCCACCAATTGCACTGAATAACTGAAATATAATAACAAAAGTCTGAAAACTGAGTTTTTTGGATAATAAATAAGAATGCATATCTTCATCCACTGTGGATGAACACAGAGCAGACATCTTTTGGCGATCAGAGCGAAAAAGAAGTTGTCAAGTGGTAGTAAATGTACAGCGTAGTGTTTAATATTTACCTTTGCTCTCATCTCTATTTAGTTTATTTTTGTAAATATCACAGCTTGCGCAATTTAAATGAAGAGATCAGTAAATGTCTTACTAAAATGTATCATCTATATTCATGTCCATGTAAACACACTCATGGAGAGCTTAGAAAAAAGCTCTACTGTCTGTTCTGACTAAGGTTGAGAATGAAAAACTCAAACATTGATTACGTTCTCCAGCAGGATTCACTTTATGAAAAAAGTTTGGAAGATGTTTTACGTTTTTATAAATGTATTTACCAAGTTGGCTTGGAGACTTTAGTTCAAACTTCATTTTCTCAGAGGCGACCCGGATACCATCTGGATTGTGTTTCGTAGGAAAAACAGACAATCCTACAACTAACTGAGTCAGAGCAGTTTCTCCACTCAGGGCTGTAAAAACATAAGAAAGCAGCAAGCAACAAACTCATTTAATTCCCTGCTCACCATCCTAGAAACTTTAAAATGCACATTTGCTTTTTAAAATTTCAAGTGCTTCTATGAAAATCACAACTTACATTGGCCAGCTCAAAGACAGCGAATTACCTGTTCAAGAAAAAAAAATCAAGGCTTGTAGTTTCAAGCTGCATTATGTATGGAGCACTCACACTGATTTCATCCGCCCAGCACAGATTAGGCCTTAAAACATGTCTTGTTGGGTTAAAGCTGTTATCAAGACTAATGAGACACAAAAACCTTGTGTTGTTTCAAACTCTAAGTAGTGTTCCTGAGAAAAAAAATGCTCCATCTGTAATGAATGTATTATCCTGCACGTCAAAGCAGTCTGAGCATATTAGCACTTTGACAGTAGCTGTTTTTTTATCCCATAAGGTACTGAACCACATTAAGTGTGGAGAAAACGTAACTTTAATCAAGCTCTGTGTATATTTATGTAATACAAATCCTAAAGTAACTGTTGTTGATGTGGTGTCACAGTGGCACGTCAGGGTGTGAGAAACCTTCTGCTGAGTGACGAAACCACCCAGAGCATGAAGGCATCATGGAAGCTGGAAGACCCCCATGTGGAAAGCTACAGGGTCTCCTACGCCGACCTCAGGGGCAACCACAAAGAGGAGTCTGTGAGTTGATCAAGTTGGGAGCTTTAACTGTGAAAATAAAATCATTCACAAATAATAAAGTGTAGATTTAGAGGTGTCAGGGCATTTACTGTGTGTGTGTGTGTGTGTTGCAGTGAGTGTTTTGGGATTTTGATTATTTCTCTCTATTATGAGCAATTTTTATATCCATGCCTGTAGTTTGTAAAAAATCCCTTCTTATGATCCTCTGCTACTTTGGGCCTTGTAGCTCTCACACACATGTACGTAAACACACACAGACGTCTTCCCTGGTGTGTTCGGAACACGGATGAAATGTATTTGACAACACTGGAGTTGTATACGAGATCCTTGTTAATTCACACCTCCAGCCAACTGGATGGCCCTGCAACAGTCGGCGTCGGGTCATCTGTTCCAATCGAAAAACTGATTACACTTTTAGTCCCGGTCTGCTCTGCTTCTCCGCCCTGATTCCTCTATCTGTGGTAAGAGCCCTTGAGCTCAGTGCCATGTACGGACCCTGATCCCTGATGCGCACGCACACACATACACACACACACACACACACACACATCACAAACTCTCTCGAACAGTTCCTCTGTCTCTCTGTTTTTCTGTTTTCCCTCCCTCCTGTCTTCTCTCTCGCCACCTCCCCTTACTTTCCTCCTCTCGCGCTCTCTTCCCCTGCCCCCTGTTTTAATTTCCCAATGTGGTGTCAGAGCTGTAGAAGATGGAGAGGCCAGGCCAAGCCAGAAGACATTCCATTATCTTTTCAGCAGCCATTTACCTCACTGGAAGCAGAGATGGAGGGCAGCAGAGAAAAGAGCAAAAGAAACAAAGGGAGGTGGAAAAGAAACAATAGCTAACAAAGTGGGAGAAGGGCTTAAACCTGTCCGCTGGCTGATAAATAAAGGGTCGTTTCAGCTTGCTCCTGTTTTTGAAAGTTTGGATGTGTTTTGATCTGGATGCTTGTAAGAGACAGATAGAGGGCAAATGAGACAGCATAGACAACTTTTTGAGTTTCATAAGCTTATTGTGTGTTTGTGTGATTATTATTGGGTGTGTGGGCCTTCCTGCTTTGACACTGGCAGGCGTTTCAGCACCACAGTCAGAATGGACATCACCTTCCCTCTCAATGGCTGTGAGAGATTTAACTGGCCTTCCCTTAACACACATCTTGCTCTCTTTCTCTCTGTGCCTCTGCCTCTGTCTCTTTCTCTCTGTTTGACACACATGCAGGCCAACAATTGGCTGGTGATCAGTGCTGTAGAATAGTTAATTTCCCTGCTATTGTTAAAATCTTGTTTAGGACAACGGACAGATGGAGGTTAGAATCTTTTTCTGATGTGCATATCAAATATTTTTTGGGTTTACAAAATAAAAAGTTTGTTTAATTAAAAGCAAGAGAAAGTTGACTTTTATTTTGGACAGATCTCACAGTCTTCCTGAGCTGATAGTTTGCTCAGTTGTCACAAAAAGGCAGATGTTGAATAAATGAACTGTAAACCTCAACTCTTAACTCAACATGGACAAAGGTGCTCAGAATAAAGGACATTTAGAAATCTGTAGTTCCATGACAATTTAGCAAACTTCATATGTTAAAAGGTGTTTAAAAGCAGCCATCTGGATTTTTGTCATAGTGTCAGTGTAACAATTATTACTTTTTCAGGACTCTTTGTTTGACATTTTTTGACAAAGAGATACCTTAATTATACATAAGAAGCCTTTTAGAACTTAAACAAATATGCAATAAAAGAACAAACTTACAAATAAAAATGGAAAGACAGCAGTAGCTAATGGTTTTTTTCTCAGCTCTTTTTCTGCCTCACATTTGGTCTTAACTGACTTTGTTGACTAAACTGAAGTGAGCA
Source organism: Anoplopoma fimbria (assembly GCF_027596085.1). Taxonomy (NCBI): domain Eukaryota; kingdom Metazoa; phylum Chordata; class Actinopteri; order Perciformes; family Anoplopomatidae; genus Anoplopoma; species Anoplopoma fimbria. The sequence continues at coordinate 2,976,109 of NC_072468.1, forward strand.
GAATACTTGAACAATCCCTGAAGGTATACGTAGCATTTAACAAACACTTTCTGTTTACCCTAATTAACCCCAGCATAATCTTTGCCTTCAAATGTCGCTTTAAGCCAGCAGAGAAGAGCAACTGCTATATGGTGCATATATCCTGGGTTGTGTGTGTGTGTGTGTGTGTGTGTGCACGAGCGCGCACATGTGCGTTTTTAATTTGTATGCCCCTTGTGTGTTAGGCTGTGTGCAGTTTAGTCCCAAGTGAGCAGAACTCATCAATGCTTTACAGGCAACTGTACAACACCTTCAAATTTGCCCTTAATGTACGTGTGTGTGTTTGTGTGTGTTTGTGTGTGTGTGTAGGTGTTGGTTCCTGGTGTTCAGATGAGAGCAGTGCTTCAGCCGTTGCTATCAGACAGCCAGTACAAAGTGACAGTCACACCGGTGTACGGCGATGGACAAGATGGCATCAGTGTCTCTGTGCTGGGTGCCACATGTAAGCCTTACAAACTACAAACACACACACACACACACACGCACACACACACACACACACACACTCCTATGAATTATGAACCAAGAGGGTCAACTCTCGGTTTCTCAATTTTCATTTTACAAAGATGCAGCTTACATTTTAGGAGAACACACCTTACAAAACAGAAAGCTAATGAAAATTAATTTTATTTCAGCGAGCAGTTCATTTGCATTGCATTCATTTAATGATAATTTACGCTCCTGAAGGAGAATATGAATTAAAGCGTTGACGAATACTAATTCGTTCTTAATTGTCTTAATGAAGGCCGTTCATAATTACAGCACCCCCTTTCATTAATGAGAACATTACATTATTTAGCATAGCACTAATTGATTTTCTCAACCATTCTGTTGATTATCTCTTATGAGCAGTAGTGATTGTGTCCGTGTTGTACAGAGAATTGAAATGTCAGGAAAAAAACTATTAAATGAGGATACTTTGCTTGCCACATTGCAAATAAAAATCTCTTCTCAGCTTGGAAAGCAGCACAGTCGTAAGTCAGAGCCAAGCCATACTTGATGTAAAGTGAGACATGATTTTCTATTTTCTGAGGGAGGAAAACTGTCTTCTCTCCTAAATCAGAGTCTGTAGGAATTTAACTCCATTAAGTTAACTAGTTATAACTCAAATGTAACCAGTCCTTTCACTTTTTAGACAAATAATGTTACCATGATTTAAATTTCACTGATTGTTGAAAAGGATATAATTAAACCATACTGACCAAAAAGTGTCGGTAGTGCAGGATTATAAATCTGTCAAGTACCAAAAGATGGAAAAACTGGCATCAAATGCCTCCTCGGACTGATTTATTTTAATTTATTGTTAAAAAAAATGTGGATGTTAACATAGCAGGATTATAAATACTTTTAAAAAAATCGGCTTTGCAAATGATTGAAGGAGGAAGGGAAAGCACATGAAACGTTTGTTAGACACAATGCATTAACACTCAAAGTAACTTTTCTGTTAACAACAAAACTCCATAGGCCACCTTTTACTCAAGTTCGATTCTTATCTTCTGATGTTGTTTGTGGTTCTGCAGTACCCCTCCTATCTCCTGGAAACCTACGTGTGTCAGAGGAGTGGTACAATCGCTTCAGGGTCACCTGGGATCCACCTCAGTCGCCGGCAGTGGGTTACAAGATTGTATACCAGCCCATCTATGGTACACGCACACACACACACTCACAGAGGGAGGAATTTATGCTAATCGTAACATTATTTGTATTATCAAACAATAATCCCAAAATAAGCCTTTAGGGATGACCTGTAAAATGTAGGGATTACAGAGACTTTTCTCCAGTGTTTTTGTCTTGTAATGATTTTTCAATGGTTTATTGAAGTCCCAGTGTTTCCATCTCATTCAGATACACCTTCATGTACTATAGTAACCTATTCACATGCGCGCACACACACAAACATTAAAGCACAGCTGTTAGTTGTCAAACACAGGCGCATTTTTTTTATGTATTGTGTGCTTTGCCCTGGGACATAGGCTCATCCAAACATACTAATCAGGTTTTGTTATGACCCACCAGCAAGAAACCTGTGACAGGCACAAAGTAGCTGAAACAAACTGCTCCCAAAGCTTTCCTGATGGTTACTTCTAACGTTTTCTTTTTAATCAGATGCCTGAGGGTTCAAAGAAAACCTCAGCGATCAATATCTGAAATAAAACATTACCCTTCTTCATTTATTTATTGCCTTGAAGCATCCTCAAAAGCACATTTTCACTGTTCTGCTGCTTCTCTATTGCTAATTGTTTTATCCTTCCAAGATGAGGCCCCAGTCTTTATAGTTTCCACGTCTGTTTTTTGTCATCTAAACACAATTACTGCATCTTTGAGGTTCCAAATTCAAATAGACAGACTGCATTAATCTGATTTTATGAAATTAATTTCACCAGGCTGCTGTTCTCTGTGTGAGAATGTTTGACAAAGTGTGTGTATGTGTGTGCAATTTCCTACACACACACTTACAGATATACAGCTACAATATACTTGATTTTTTTTTTTTTAATGCAGCCCTTTAATTATTATTGTGTTAGGTATTTTGTAGTTGTTGTTTTGAAACTCTGAATTGATCAAGTTTGTTATTATTATGTCTTTGTTTTTTTATTGGCCTACAGGAGTGTGTGTGTGTGTGTGTGTGTGTGTGTGTGTGTGTGTGTGTGTGTGTGTGTGTGTGTGTGTGTGTGTGTGTGTGTGTGTGTGTGTGTGTGTGTGTGTATATCTGTGCAGCGGTGAGCATATTTATGAAAAGATTGTGATGTCGTTTACACCAGTGATGGAAACAGATTGACCACTCATCATTCTTAGTATTTTTTAAACAATTGGTTCCTGATTTCAGGCAGAGGTAGAGAGAAGCAGCATGGTGACCTTTCATTTTTGCAGCTGACATTACAACTTGCTGATTTTATCAGTTGTAGCTAGCTAGCTATTTTAGCCAGTAATAAAGTGGGCTCCATGAGTTGGCAGAAAATGCTATCGCCAACTGTTGGTTGGCTACATACAATGAATCATGCTAAAACATTGAGGCTGTACCTGCTTGTTCCAGGCAAAAGACACCTTCCTCACCAGCTAGTGATCCACATAGAAAACAGGAAAATAGAGAAATGACATCGTTCTAGCATTGCAGTGCTATTTAGTCTCATATCATAAGTATGATGAGGGAAGATATGGCCTTATTATGTGGATGTCCAATCAGTGTTGATGGTAAATGGAGTCAATTGAAGCAATACATTCCTCAGTGCGTGCTATTTTGATAGAGAAAGCTGAGCTCTCCTGCTTGTGGAGCAGTGCCAACAGTGGATGTACCTATACTTACGCAAGTGATGAAATAATAACATGAGGGCTCCGAGTCTGAACCAGTGTGAATCAAGAGGGCAACAACTCTTTATTATTTTCTACATCGTCACTACTGTGGTGGAAGTTTTCCCATACAATTTACTTATACTAATACCCAATTTGTACTAGTACTATCTATGTCCCGAGATGAGTCCCAATGAGTGTTGAAATAATGATCAAATGACAAATGAAATGTCCTTGCGGTATTTTATTTCTTTGCATGAAAGAGCCAGAAGTTTACAGAGTCACCGGGAGCCTGCAAAGTACTGAACTCCCGAGTCAGGCTGCTCACCCCTGCATATATGGGAGCCGGGGTGGCCAGGCTCAGTTCTGAGTTAGCATCTACTGACAATGAATGTGTGATGGAGGGGGTATGAAGAACAAAAGGGGTGCATGAATATCAAAGAAGAAACAAAGGAGAGGAAAATGACCAAAAGGTGGGTATGAGTCTCAGGTGGGGAGGAAGGACCAAGGTGTGAGAGGGCCAAAAGGTGGGGGCATGAATGACAAAGAGATGAAGGGACATAAGGAGCAGGGGGGGTTAACATCTCCACACAGTGTAACTTAACATACAGAGAGACGAGGTTCTCGACCTTTAGAGTACACATCATAGTACATTTCATTCAAAACCTTTAGAGTAAAATCTTCACATCATAGTACATTTCATTCAAAACCTTTACATTACATTACAGTCATTTAGCAGACGCTTTTATCCAAAGCGACTTACAATCAGTAGTATATTACATATCATTCACCCATTCACACACTGATGACAGGCTACCATCAAGGTGCCACCATCAGACTCTAACTAACATTCATCATCCAGTCCACACCGATGGCAAGCCTTCAGGAGCAACTTGGGGTTAAGTGTCTTGCCCAAGGACACATCGACTGCCGAAGCCGGGTATCGAACCACCGACCCTCTGATTGGAGAACTACCTTGCTCTCCACTACGCCACAGCCGCCTTTACACTATATACTTCCAACATACACTAATATAATTTTCCATTACACTACGCACAGCACAATAAACAATGAACACCCAACTTAAATTCACTTTAGTAGGAGGCAAATCAACAAAATAGCTCACAATAGCATTAGGTGATAAAAAATACTCACCCACTGGTCATCAGTTCTCTCAGCCCTGCTTGTCTTGGTTGAGCTTTCCTACTTATCTTCGGGATCCTGAAGGTCTCCACTACCTCTGTCCAAGTGAGGAGTAAAACTTTAAAGCATAGTAACGCACACACAGGCTATCTTGAGGTTGGCGCAAATGATAGCATCCATTCGCAAATACCTCCTGCAGCTGCAGTCTTGGCCTGCATTCTTTGTTTATAACATCCTATGCACGATTTGCTGATGGTAACGTAACTAGTTTGCAAAACAAGTGAAGAGAACAAGGAAGTTCTGCTTTTGAACCCCACCATGCTTTATCGCCACCTAGAGAAATAACAAATGAAATAGCCCGTAGTTCCTCCTTGCCTGAAACTACATCACTGTCACTTCAATTGACGCAACTGGATGCAGGAAGAACTGATTTTGCAGCTGCAGACGTGAAGATTCACATAAACACTTTTAACTTTAGCTACAAAATAAATGTTTTATGGATGGGGATTAACCGATGTGTTCGGTAAATGTAATGCTATCTCAGCTAACAAGTTTCAATTCTAAATGGGATCGAAATGTTTTTACAAAGTTTCAAATCAATTTTTTAGTTTTTAAAATTCACGGTAAACTGGATTTGATTCGTGATTTCGGATTGTTTTCTTAAAAAGTATAACTCCTCCCTTTCTATGTTTTTGTCTGTGCCCATGTAAATATTTGTGTGTCTTTTGAAGTTCTAGGACCAGTTTTGGAGACAACAGTGACTGAAGATGTGAACTCCAAGCTGCTTCTGAATCTACTAAGTGGGACGGAGTACAGTGTTCAAGTGACGTCCTCCTACCCTACAGGACAGAGTGAACCACTGCTGGTGAATGCCAAGACATGTAAGCATTCTCATTGTTTAGAGGAGGTGTTAACATTGTTGACATTGTATTGGCATGACTGTAAATAGATGAGGCTATCTCACTGTTTGCTTAGACAAGTTTGCTGAGGTTAATATAAAACTGAGATTTATGAAAGTGATATTCTAAATGTAATTTTAAATTGAACTGTCACTGATGATAACCTGATTTACTTTTGGAAAGTCATGTCAAAAGTCAACATCAGTCATTCCAAATGAGCTCTTATGGGGAAGCCACCATCACCTTAAGTTTTCAGTCTAAAATTGTCTCAAAGGACAGTGTGACTATTAGAAGAAAGAGGCAAACAGCAACAGCGGCAGCAGTAGCAGAAAAGCAAAGTAGTTTGAGGAAAATGGGAAAGGAACAACATGCATGTAAACTGCCTGCTGATACCATACACTCTAATTTCCATTGAGACTTTAGCAAACAGACGGATAGAAGACAGAGGGATTTTAATAATTCCCAGTCAGCCAGACAGAACAATCCTTTTTGCATAAAGATTTGGTATCAGGAGGTGCAGTAAGATCTAATGCAGGCTTTAAAGTCTCTCACATCTAAAACAAATAGACTGTCAGAGAGGGAGGAGGTGAGAGAGAGAGAGCGAGATTGACAATAAGTAGAGAGTAAGAGAGAAACGTGTCTGTAGTGAAGAGATATAAGTGCAGGCATGTATATACGTATTTGTTCTTTAAACCTATTCTGACAAGCTCTCAGAAAAGTGCTGTGTCACTATCCATTACCAAATATGTATGTTGACTTTTGTTCTTCTGTGTGTGGTTTTCCGAAAACTGCTGTATCATCCCTTACTTTAAAATCTACTACTGTCTTTTGGGCTCACTGTCTGATTTGCCGGAAGGGAATTTGTCAAATGGCGGCTCAACAAACTGGATGAAAGCAAACATACTCTAATTTTAATAGCTCATGAATTTTTAGTTAATGCACACAGCAAAAAGAGATTTAGATTTTTTTTATGAAAAGCTATTTGCCTTAACTTCATTATAAAAATGTTGAGAAATAAAATGTAACAACTAACTGTAGAGGGATTCATCCCTTCACTTGAAAAAAGATAATAATTTATGCTCCGTTTTCTATTCTTTAATGATCCAGCTGTGGTATGAGTGACAACTCGCTCACACCTTCCTGTGTCTATACAGTTCTCACGATGAAAGATGCTTTCATGGGAAGATAAAGATGAAATATGAGGCATTGACATGTAAATTTATCAGCCTTCCACATTTAAATGGCAGTGTGACACTTGAAGTTTGTGCCTTTATGTCCGCATCAACAAATTTAGTGAGAATCTTTTGGCTGTTCATAAGCCTAATTTCTATACATTCGGTGCAAAATAATATGTATGTAAAATAACTTTATCAACATTTTAGTATTTTCAGATCCTCTACCTCCACACATTTCTAGTCCTATCACATATTCTCTATCAGACACAAGCAATTCACAGTTCACTGATATATATATATATCAGGTTTATAAGATTTTCCCATATTACACAGGGCTTATTTAAATTCACTGTCCATATTTGTACTTCAACTGGAGGAACGCTGATTTATTAAGGGGGATGCGTTGAGTCATTTCTCATCCTAATAAGGGAGGCAAAGTAACATATTTCCCTGGGTACACTGCATTCATTGCATCCTTACCATGGGAGCCACCTGGCATGTTTACACCAATAAATAACACATACTAGCATGTAGCATAAAAAGGTAATTATTGGTACCTCGAGGGCCATTGAATGAAATGAAACTGTTTCCCCCAAATAAAGTTGTATGTGGTTTGTATTGTACAGTAAAAATATGTTTACACTGGGACCACTGAAGGGTGCTTGATCAATTTTTGGCTCAAGAAACTTTGTAGAATTAGCACAATATTAGAAAAGAATGTAAAAGTAATACATGACGAGAAACACGACAGAAATTATGGGGGCAGAAAATGTTTGGCCAGTGTCATCATAACAATCGAGCCAAATGCAGAGCTTCATGTTGGTTATTTTCCTGTGCAAAGATACCAAGTTTATGTTGTTTGATTGCACTGCCATCCTGACACAGTTTCACATTACTTATTGTATGTACACATGTATACACACATGACATGGTACATAGTACACATGATTAAATATGTCTGTGTTGATGTGTTTACATGTGCGTCTGTACATTTTACATTGTGCCTTTAGCATGTTTGTGTTTGAGCGTTGTGTGTATCCTACATATCATTGAGTGAACTTATGGGTTGCCATATGCATTATTCACTACTATTTAAAACAAGGCACCTGCCATATGGTCCCAGTTTAAAATATCCATTTACTGGCGCCAGAGCCAAGTTTATTTTATGCCATCAGCATATTCTGATAACGAGAGAGAGAGAGAGATAGAGATGTAACCTTTGGTACACAAAACTCTTACTACTAAACAAGCTTCAGCTCTTAAATTTGCTTGTGGTGTTTTGCATTTTGCTGCATCATGCGTCAGTGGTTCTCCACAATGCAGTGAAACACCAAGCCTGACTTATTTTGTTACTTGGCGATCTGTTCAAACATGAGTGTTTAACTCGTCAGTAAAGATATATTAACGTCACTTCCACTTAATATGGTGAACTGTTCAAGTTCTACTTGTCTATTTTATGCAGCTCTTTCTCACTAGACAACACAAAAAAGAGACCATTAGGAAAGAGAAAAAGTTTATGGTTGAAAAATGTGAAAAGGTGCCACTGTTAATCAGAAACATTTTTTGTCACTTATGTTAAACATCTGTTATAACATATTACATGTATACTACTATAATCCATATGAAACGGTCACAAACACAAGTGACCAGTGTTAAACTAAACATTTATATTCTGATTTACATGTCTTAATTTGTTGTTGTTCATTTTTCTATCCACCTGTCTCTCTATCTCCAGTGTTCCTCGGTGTCTCTGGTTTGGCGTCCTACCAGGTACGTCCCAACAGCCTTTGTGTCCAATGGCAGCCTCTGCTACGTGCCACGTTGTACAGAGTCTCCATACAGTCGACACTCAGTAAGTTCATTTACCGACAGTGTTTGGGTTTGGAGTTATCCATGTGTATGTCTGTGGGCCAGTCTGTTCTCAAAGGTGGTGGTGATTCAGTGCTTTCTTAAATTCCTTTTTTTTTTTTTGAGAATGTGACACCAGACAGGCAGCTCACTCCAAGCAGTAACTTGATTGACTCTCCTGTGTTGAATTCAAATTAAGTGCAACTAGAGCATATAAATATCTCAAGACAAAAGTTTAATTCAGACTATAGCTTTCGGAAACTAGCAGTAATCCTAGAACATATGCACAGTCACACAGGCAACAGCTGTTCTACCCAACATCTGTGCGTACACCTTTAGCCATCCCAACATGTTTCAGTGTTCCAAATTGTTAGAAACAAAACTTTTGCCAGCAAAGTGACTGGAATCCATTCAGTCAGTAAATCAGAAGTTTTACAGGAGCTGTGATATTCGGTGAGGGGAATTTTGATTGAACTCCAAATTCTGAATATGATTCCTTATTGATTTACAGTCTATCCTTGTGAAAATGTCTCAACACTCTCTGGTTGGTGTGTGTGATGGTTACATGCGTGTTGTTTACATATATGTTTCACAATCATCTGGATTCATATTGATATGTGCCTCTCAGGAATAAGTGTTATATATTTATGTAATTTCCACTTGGCAGTGGTTTGCATTTATAAAGGATATTCATGAATCTCTCTGTTTACAAAAAGGAATGGAAAAATGATATGTACACGATCTCTCCCCTTAAACGTCACGGGAGGAAACTGCTTTGAGAATTGCTCATGTCATCGCGTCTGAAATAAAATGAATAAAGACACAGAGTATGACCTTTAGAAGCTGTTAAATGCTCAGCTCACTCAGTTAATAAATGTGAAAAATGGAGACAGAGGAGGAAAATAAGTAAGGAACAAAGAAAGGAGCCCTTGAAAGTAGAGCTCCTTTCTATCTACCAAAATCTATTGCAAAGAAATCAATCATCAGAAAAACAAAATAAATGATCTAAACCTCACCCATTGAATCACGTGTCTAAAATACAAAAACCTTAATAAAAAACATTCTACAATATGGCCTGTCGGCAGGAGAGTATTTTGGCGCTGGTCCACTTACAGTGAACAACTTCATGTTCAAGTTTTATTTTTATTTGTCATCAGAGGGCAGTTGGTTGTACAGCAGGGGTTTATATAAAATATAAAGAATGCTGTCACTGTTTCAACAGAGACATAGAGATATTTATTTTCTGTATAGCAGTCTTCACAATGTTTGCTTGAATTACTGTATGCAGCCATCTGTAACAAGTATCATGTAGATTCTTGGTTCTCTGGGAAAGTTCTACTTGTTGTATTTCCACTCATTCTTTTTATTGTTAATCTGTCTGCTGCTTTCCGTTGATATTAAAATTGTAACTCTTGCCTTAATGTTTAGTAAGTGAGGTTTTCGCAATGATAGGTGGTCTGTGGCAATATTTTAAGTTTACAGGTACGACGGCTGCAGATGGTCAGCAAAAAGTGGACAAAATTGACTTGGTCACTCGGGTCATCAGTTAAGCATTTTGAAAATCACTTTACAACAAGTTTTAATAATAGTGACACAAACCTACTCAGCTTTAAAATGCATTTTTCTATTCAGGGTTTCAGTAGATGATTGGAAATGTAAAAAAATGTGTGTGTTTCCTGGTGAATCTAGAGATAAGCAACATGAATAAATATATTTATACTTGAAGGAAAAAAAAAACATTAAGTGATGTTCGTCCACATTGTATTGCCTTTCACTGTCAGTAAAAAAGACAGAAAGATTGATAAATACTTCTCATTTCCAACTTCCTTCCCCTCTCCCTTTTTCTATTTATCTCTCCCTCCCTTCTGAGCAGCGGTTGGATATTCTAGCTAGCGTTTAGAGATTTTGTTTAATCCATGCAGAGCCAACCAGCTGCCTAAACACCTTCTCTGATGGAATAGTGCGCTCTCTGTGTGACAGCTGTTTCCCTAAATTGTATTATCTATGGCTTGGTACCTGTGTGGAGGAGGAGCAAATTCGCTGCTCCCCAAGATGAGGGACACATTAGGAAATAGAATTAGACAGATGAAACTGACAAATGGCAGCTATTAGTGCATGTGTATGTGCACTCCCAGTTTCCAGTTTGTCCCCAATTGGCTGCCAATATGAATTCTAATTTATTTGTTTGTCTGTGATGCTGTCCATAGATGGCATTCCAAAACAAAAACTCAAGTGTTGCAAAAGTGTTTGCCGTCTGAAATCTAAAGGAAATTGACTAAAGGAAAGGAATCAATAAATGTGAATCTTTTCATTTTTTATGGGATATAATACGTTTTTCCTACAGCGATTTTAACTACAAACTTTCTTTATAGTTTACCTTTTTTTTGGTGCATTAATCTGTTATGAATCTGCCAGAGATTGGATAAATTTGATGTATTGCAGTCATTTACCCTTATTTTGTTGTGAAATTGTATGATTAATAAAGTTAACAAACTTTTTATATCAACTTTGAATTTCCAGGTGACCCAATATGCTTTAGCAGTTAACCTTAAATTTTAACTGCCTGTCTGCTCCAATAAAGCAGCTTAGTATCCAACTCTGAAATAAAGTGATACTTAACAGCTCTCCGACTTGAATATGATGCAGAAAATGGCTGAAAAATAGGAAATGTGCTGTGTGAATACAGTTAATGTGAAACAGGAACTTTAGAGGGATTTGAGCTGGATTTTATGACCCTTGATCTAAACTTGATTCATTAAATGTATTATTTTTGTTCTTTGCTTGCAGATGGTCAGAGACAGGAAGTAAGCCTGGGAGGTGGTGCTTCCCGACAGTGCTTCTATGACCTCACTCCCAGCAGCCAGTACGAGATCAGCGTTCACACCCAGATGCAGGATATGGAGGGACCTCCTGTTTCTATCACTGACATGACGAGTATGTTCCAAATGTTATATACATTGTGTATACCGTCCATGCTTAATGTTCTCATGTCTGCCTTTGAACTCAGGACAAAAGCTGCTCAGTGTAATAACTTAAAGTTTTGAGTTTTATCCCATTTATTTCTATTTTTCATTAACATCTTTAAGTTGTTTAAATCACAGTCAACTCTTTTATTCCACACATTTCTTGTCCACTCTTCCTCACACACTCCTTTCTTTATTCGTTCTCAATTTTCTCCCTATACTTGTTTAACCCCATGTTCCTTTCAATCTCTCTTTATGTCTCTTTCTCAATCTGTTCCCCTCTTTAGACACCATCTGTCATACAGCTGTCTCACCCCTGTAACTTTCTCCTCTGCTTTCAGTACTAGGTCTCTCTCTGTCTTCCTCTCATTGCCTTTCTCTCTCTGAGAACCTAAAGGCTGCTGTTGCAGTCCATTGGTCAGCTGAGGAGCTGAGGAGAACAGCACAGCTTCAGGGACCAAGAGTGCTCATCTCACAACCAGGGTTATAGATAGATTGAAATGCATAAGCACACACACAGATTCTCTGACTGATGTTGATTCACAGATTCTGTCTTGATAGCTGTAAAATTAAATTCAACAGGAATATCTACAATTTGATTTCAGCAACAGGTCATTGATAAGTGAAGAGTTGTTTAGCTAAATTAAGAGTAAAATGTTGCTAAATAACAAAAGTTAACTATGTAAAACAGTTCCTTTCAGGTTGCTGAATTATTATTTAGTTTTTCTATAATGTGTTTTTAAATGTATTACTAATTACTGACGCATTAATATGTAAACAGAAGTTAGGAGTGGAGCTAACTTTAACTTCTTTATAAACTATGAGGTAGTTTATTTTAATACATGATATTTTATTAGATTATTGCATCTGTATATATCTGCACAGTAATCAGAGATAGCATTAAATGTAGTTGAGTAAGAAAAAAATATATAAATTCTAAGTAAAAAAAAGTAACTCAAAATTACTCAAGAAAAATTCTTGTAAATGTTCTTTGCAACCTTCAAATACTGCCCCCAGATACCTTGGTAAGATGATTATTGAATCAAATAAATAATTTACTAATTATCACTTTTGTCACCAACACGTTACTGTTGAAGCTGAAGAGCATTTGTTGAGAAATTTCATCCTTCTTTCATAAAGTATGTGCCCCTTCTGTTGGCAGTCACAGATATTTCCAAGATGATTTACTTGCTGTACCCTGGTTTGACAGAACCCACTGCTTTCTGCAAAGTAAATGGCTTGGCACTGAGACATACGGTAACCTTGGGCTGTTTTGACTCTGAAAAAACAACCTCTGGTCAGAAAAATACTAGACTGATGAATACAGTGCTATTACCGTCCCCAACTTATAGAAGGATGGAAAAAGATATATATAGAAGGAAAGTAGAAAGATAAAGTCTGATTGCTGTATCTCACTGATGGAAAAAAAGATAAACAGAATAAAACACTGCAGCTGGATTGCTCATGTACACAAATAGATTCTAAATACAGATCGCACTTGAAATATTTTCTCTGTAATGGTCCATAACTGCTGCCGGAGGAAGAAAGAGGGTTAGGAAACTTTCAGTTTGATAGAAACAGGCCACTGCTGTCTCATTGGGTTACCTTATTGAAGTGTGTGTGTGTGTGTGTGTGTGTGTGTGTGTGTGTGTGTGTGTGTGTGTGTGTGTGTGTGTGTGTGTGTGTGTGTGTGTGTGTGTGTGTGTGTGCGTGTGCGTGCATGCGCATCTTTTGTGTGGTCAGAGCGTAGACCTGATGACAGTGCCACTTTCCACCGCCATCATGATTGATGATCTTGTCTTGTTTCCCCCTGTGTTTTTGTGTATCTGTTTGTGTGTCCAGTGCCAGCGCCAACTCAAGCTCCGACTGAACTCCCCACCACAGAGCCCCCTCCCACCATCCCACCTGCTAAAGAAGGTGAGTGGGAAGCCTAACAAAAATCATACATTCATAATATTCTTCCAGGGTTTTACAGTAGTGGTAAAATTACTTTTTATGGTAACATTAGTGACCTGACACAGAATTTTTTAGCTCTTGAAATGCATTTTAAGTTAAAAACTTAACGTGTAAATTACCACACTGTGTCATAGCTGTCATAGTGCATCAACAGAAATCCCAGGTTTCAGCAACAAGTACATACAATTTTGTTATGTTTTATGAGGTGGTATAACAACTTCATTATAAAATTTGATTGATTACCAAAATCTAGGGGGCAGGATACAGAGAGAACAAGAAATTTAAAGGAGCAGAGGCGATGGACACATTTTCTGGCCCAAAAAAGTGTGAAGAAGCACAAGACATGACAGGCAGAGATGAACGTGGTAAAATAGAGGTGCTAGGATTTACAGCAAAGGGTGGTGGTGGTGGCGGTGGTGCTGGGGTGGGTGTGGATGATGGCCTGATTTTTAAAAGTTTGTCCCCCTGTCCCTAATGCAAAATGGCTGGTCTGTTACTCAGGCCAGAACAATAGCAGGAGAAAGAAAAAGAAAAGGTGCACACATATCTGTAAGTGGAGAGAGAACGGCAGTCAGAACAGCGAGAGGAAAGAAAGGAAACAAAGTGATGGGCAGGCAGGATGAGAAAAACAGGCAGAGACTGAGCTGCAGACAGAAAGCAAAGGGGACCAGACATAAACAGAGACAAATGTGGGAAAAGACACAGTTGAAGCAACAGGAAGAAAGAAGTAAGTAACAATGCTGTATAAAAACAGAGATGGAGAGAAATAATGGTGATGAGTATTGAGACTACAGATGAAGAGTTTCAGTTAAATCACAGCTTTTATCAGACTCAGCCACATAAAACTGTATAATCAAAACTCTCTCCAGCTGACCTTTAACTTGACATGTCTGACAAGCATGAGAGTTATGTTTAAGAAATACTTAAAAAATACATGATAATAGCATTTGTCTCTGTCAAAAACCAATAAGACCAATAAAGCAGAATCTTGCATGTTTTCATTTATCGCTCCTGTTTAGTTTGCTGAAGCTAAGGTTTTCCCCTGGCTTTTATTGTGGCATACATGGTTAGGAACGCACAAACTGGAGTTTGAAAAGTTGTTAAAACCACAAAACAACTTTAATGCAGTAAAGATAAGGCTACTGGGAATCATTTGGAAACCTGAGAAGAATAAGAAGAGTCAACGCCGGACCAGGAATATAAATGAGCAGCTTATGGGGAAAGAAATACACAAACAAATTGAATATAGCACATTTTTGTGGTTTTAAACTCTAAAGTTTAGAGTGTGCACTATACTTTCAAGCTTATAAACTCTATAGTGTGCAAATTAATCTGAGGACCCAGCCTTTGCATATTTACCCTTTTGCAGAGGATGTATATTTGTAGTGCTTCATACTATGCATATTTACTCAGTCTGAATATATTAAGCAGCCAGTTAACATTCAAGTTGTGCTTTGTCCTCTGCAGACCTTCATTCTTTATGAAACTATTATTTAAATGCAGAGAAAAAATATGTGCTGATTAAATCTATATATCTCTCATGTCCGTCTGTCTTTCTGTCTGTCCGTCTAGTGTGTAAGGAGGCCAAAGCTGACCTGGCATTCCTGGTCGATGGATCCTGGTCCATTGGAGACGACAACTTCATGAAGATCACACGTTTTCTCTACAGCACCATGGGATCACTGGATCTGATTGGACCAGACGGTACCCAGGTCAGTCATGTGACCACACCTAGATCATTTTTTAACCTCATGGAGAATCTCAAAGGAATAACATAAGAGTGAAACAGTGATGAACAAGTTTTACTTGCTTGTAATGTGCCTCCCTTTCCCCAAATGCATCATTACAACAAAAAATCTGAATTAAAAATGTTAGAGTTCAGTCTTGCGCATCTGGGTCTAAATAATGTTGCTCAGAATCTTCTGGTATTCACATGTATGGTTAGTGGTTCTTGTGTCTAGTCTAAATGTCTGTGTCTAGTGAAAATTACTGTATTGCCAGTCTATACAGTACCATAATTTATCCAACAGAAATACAAATGTGCCTAAGGCTTTTAATTTTAGTTCACTGGCTATAATTCTTTCTCATTGTTATAGCACTCTTCTTCTGAAAAATGCATACTCACAGGAAATTGAATGTAAAGTAGAATCTAGCCAAAGGTAACCACACTAACCATAACAATTATGAAATAAAGAAATGATATGTCATAGTGTAATCTGTGGGTAAAGAACTCATTCACAGGAGAGAGAAGGTTGTGAAAAATAAATATTTGTTCATATAAGAATGCATTTTTGTGGGAATTCGCACTGAAAGAAAACATTACAAACCTCTGTATTTTCTGCAGGGCTTTAAAATATTTCCAGAGGTGATGTTTTGCAAGCACAACGCTGTATAACATATAATAAAATTCACATATATTCAACAACCCTTTGCTACCCAACTACCTCATCATCTGTTCCCCATATTTCACTTTCAACTACGCTGCAGAATAGAAAGGGAAAAAAAAGTTTTAATATCCTTTCAAATCTATGTAAAACAGACTTTCATTAAGGAGATAATGGAATAATGGAGACAGTATGTTGTACGCCCATAATGAAAGGATGGAGAGGGAATTAACGTCATGGATGACTCTCTCAAGATCTGCAGCTTGCTTTCTGTAACCTGTGAGCTAGTCCTTCCGTCTCTTCTTTGTTGACAGAAATAGAAATTACGGACGTGACAGAAAATATAGAGATAGATAATGGAATCTTGACCAACCTGAGTTTACTGTTTGTCCTTTTGACCCATGTGGACTTGGCTCATTTATAATTTGAGGAAGGCTGCTGCTATTGGCATGAATTGATTCTGGAAGGATGCTTTGGAGCAGAATTTCACCCAATTTTCTTTGGCTGTCCCCTGACAAATCAGCATGGCCACAGCCTTGTATCTATAGAAAAGGTTAGAGAAGTGAGGAGGAACTTTAAAGCCCCAGAGAGTCAATCTTTACTTTCTGGAAAGTTACTTTTTAGTTGCTGCGTGGTATTTGATTAACTCATGCTAATTTGCTGCCATTGTGCTTTGTGCCAGAACACATTACTAGATGCATTAAAAGCTGGAAAAATGTTCAGATGGTTCAAGGCAGCATTGATCAATGTGATTCTTAGTATAAAATCCGCCATCAGCAATACTTTAAATCTACAGTGAATGTTACCATCTCCATTGTCTCAGAGTGTTTTTCATGTATCAGGTTCATAATACCAGGCTCTAACTTGAGGCATCATTGTGAACTAATTTCTTTGTGCTTCTTGCCTGCACGGCTCCCCCACTCTGTCTGCAGAGCTCAGCTGGTTCATTTGTCACACTGTAGAGGTGCTTGCTTGCTTGCTAAAGCTTTGTCTTTCATTTGTGTAATGTCTGCTGTTAGGCAGTTTGCTACCCTTGGTGTGCCCCATAACCCTCTGGCAGTATGCTACCAAGAGCAAAACGCTGGCTGTAATGTGAGAGAGTTGGCTGTACAGTAAAGAGAGAGTTGGCTGGTAAATGTAGTCTGGCCTGAGCCAATAACAGCACCATTAGCACTTTGGAAGTAGTGATAGTTGTTCTCCACTCTTAGAGTGAGCCAATTAGATTAATTTTAGCTCATATTTATATAGATATATATATATATACGTGTGCTCTTCATGTATCAGTGTGAAAATACAGTACTCACTTTGTGGGGCCACACACTTCATTTGTACAATGATAATGTTTCAGCGCACAAAAGCAGCATCTCTTTGATAATGTTGGTGAGCATAGATGCAGAAATTTTATGTGATAATAAGGTATGAATAGGTTTTAAAACTCTAAGTGGCCACGCCCTGAGTTGTGCCTAACGTTAAGCCTCAATATAAATTGAAATTGTGATTTATATAAAAATTCAACTCCCATACAGTTGTCATGAAGGGGGAGAATAGCTAAAGGGGACCTTAAACGTGTTTTGCACCAGGCTGTAAACATGTTCATTTCTGCTGTAAAGTTGGGCATTTTAACATGGGGGTCTATGGGGATTGACTCACTTTCGAAGCCAGCTTCAAGTGGCCATTTGAGGAACTGCAGTTTTAACACTTTTGTGTTGGATACATTGCTCAACACTGGAGGTTGCAGCTTGAATTTAACTTATTTCCCATATCTTTCTGTCTGTCTGTCTGTCTCTGCCTCCCTGCAGGTGGCCATCGCTCAGTTCAGCGACGATGCTCGGACAGAATTCCAGCTAAATTCCCATGGCAACAAGGAAGCGCTGTTGGAAGCTATCCAGAGGATCAGATACAAGGGAGGAAACACAAAGACCGGTCAGAGCAATTTGTTAAGTAATATTAGTTATATAGCATGCAATGCAACAAAACAGTTACATTCAGAAATTTACCTCAACCTGTTCACAAATCCATCTCTGTAGTAGCTTTAATGGAACTTTTGATGAATCACACATTCTTCTTCAGCAGAAGTTTTTGTGATCCAATATAAACTCCAGATCAGTTTAATAACAGCCCTTGTGGCTTTATTGTTTTGACAACTTATTATTGATATTTCCAAGGTCAAAAATGCACTTTAAAACCTCAACTTACAAGAAAAAATCTTAATAAGCAAACTTTAAAAAAGCATGTTGTGAAATGTGCAATATCACTATCAAAATGCCAGGTTTCATCTAATTCAGGACACTAGTTACAAATATCACATACTGCAGAGAGGATGGACTTAAATGTGGGATTAGGATGCATAACAAGCAGTTTGGGGTTGTGAATCAGTTGTAAAGTTTTGGTAGAAGCGTCCAGCTGTGCGAGTACAGACAAGTACACATTTCGGTAACCTCTAAGCTTGATGTGGCTTTAGAGGTAATGCTGGTTGTTCAGAGGACTTTAACTTTCCTAAGTCTCGGTCATGGCTCAGTGTCTGTTCAGTAATTGTGTCCTTGAGCTTTGCTATCAGCTCCATGGCTAAACGGACTATCATCTGATCACACTTATCCCTGCCTCCCCCTTCTTACTGCTCTTTCTCTTCCTGCCTCTCCTCCATCTCCTCTACTCTTTTGCCAACCTCCCACTGTTCTCCCCTTCCTCACTTTATTGCGTTTTTGTTTTCTTTTAAAGTGTCTCATCTCTTCTTCTCTCTTTTCATTGTTTTTTGTCTTTTCCTCTGAACATTTCTCCTCTTTTAGCCCCTGTTTTTCATCTTCGGTTTTCTGCTGTGTCATTTTTTTCTCCATATCCCCCCATACCTCATATACACCTACATCTACTTAAATGTCTTACAACAGGTGGAAACAGGTGGTGTTTTAGCTGACAAGGCAGTATGCGTGTGTGTGTGTGTGTGTGTGTGTGTGTGTGTGTGTGTGTGTGTGTGTGTGTGTGTGTGTGTGTGTGTGTGTGTGTGTGTGTGTGTGTGTGTGAATGTGTGCGCCTGCGGTCTAAAGCAGAACAGAAAATATACCATGAAATTTCATCTTCCCCACACAAAGGGAATGAGGGGGCAGCAAGCATGTCTCCCTCTCCCCCTTTCTCTTCGTCTCTCACCCACACATGAACATCACATACATGCTCATACGCTGCCTCAGCGTAGATCCTCTTCAGTGCTCACACATTATGCCTATTCTTCAGTTTGTCTTTATTTCCACCAGAGACACCCACACAGCTTTTTTTTTTATAATTATTAATTACACTAAATAAAACATACAATATTTATATTATAAGATACTTTTGGAAGAATTGAACAGTAGTTCCTGTCCTGCTCAATGATTATTTATTCATGCTTTAGTTTTGATATGTTCCCCTCCCTTGTCAATCTTGTTGCCAAACTATACAAATACCTAAACCTCCTTAGTTACATCTTACCCCTCTGGTCCATTTAGAGATAGATTAGTATTTTCTCTGGCTTTCAAAACTGAGGCTTGCATTACAACCCTAAAGTTAGCACTCCAAACCCAAACTATTCCTTTTTTTTAATTCTTAAACCTCAGCTTCTCCTCAGAGATCCCATCAGGGCCTCACACTGGGTCTTAATCCCCCAAAGCCCTAAAATAAAAAGAAATATAGCTTTCAGCCTCTTTAACCCGGAGCCTCTGGCAGATATATTTTTGTGGATACAACTGCTAGCCAACAAGAAACCCCACGGCTATAATGCCTTTTTTTTTATGTTTTTACTGTAGATGGTTAGCTCACTTTGTATCCTCTATCCTATAACCCTTGGGTCAAGCAAACACATTGAAAATGTGCCCAAACGATGCATAGATCCACAGTAAGCTGACAAATCTCTTGTTAGTGCCAGAGAGTATTTGTCCCCCTTTTTTAAATATATTTGGACGGTGAATTCAGTTTTCTTAGTCATGTTTATCCATTCTGAAATCTTAACTTAAAATCTGCACATTTTAGGAAGCAACCTGCATCATATTTTCTCACCATTTCACATCTCGGAACGGCCAACTTATCCCAGTCTGTCAGTTGGCAACAGAACTGCTAATGTATCTGTATGAGTGCTTTGCTCAATGGCACTGTGGAGGTCAAAAGAGGAGGGACAGCTACTTATTCGTCTTCTATAACAACTTCTAGTCATAAGTCCTTTATCTATACCCATTTTATAAACAGTATGTAAATGATGCTGCCTTCTTTAAGACCTCGCAGTCAGTTTTTCCCACCATCAGTACCTCCTGATATGATATGAGTGTACGCATGTTGAGGATCCATAGTGTTAAAGATGATACTCTAGGATTTGGCTTTTCTCTGCATTTATTCATTAAGGTGAATTAGTGAGCCTTTGACTGGCTTTGGTGAATGATTGATTTAATATAGTGGCAGCTGTAATAGACTTAACCCTGTATATATATTGTAATGTGTATATATGTGAGTGAGTATGTGTGTCTTTTGAAATTGATGAATTTCAAGACCTACATGAGTAATTGTGTCCAGTATGTAAACTAGTGTTACTTTTAATCCTTGATTGTACAGTAATATATTCACACATTAGTTATCCAAGATGTGATTTGCCTCGTTTTATGATTAGCAGTCAGTCTGACTTCTTCAGCTATATTAATGCAGTTGTGTGAGACCCTCACTCTGTTTTTCAACGTTTATGAGTCTTTTATGAATTCAGGAATGGATGTATGAATGGCCCATGAATGAGTTTCACTGACAATAAAAGACAGGGAGACCCATTCAAAATCCATTGTATATTTTCTAGAATGCATTTGATTGACTAAATTTATTTCTTGAAACTTACAGTGATTTTTCAAAGATTAGAGGGTTTTATAGCTCTTGCTGTTCATAATAACCAAGACATAATATAACAATCTCCTTATAGTCATACATCACCTGCAGTCTCAAAAGAGCAGGGAGAAAAGGTCTCCTGTTATATTTTGCACCACCAATTTGGTTCTATAACAGGAAGGATGCACTCACACTTTTGTTTTCTCTTATGGTTTCTTATTAAGTGACAGCGAGAAAACTGGTAAACTGTAGCCGGACAGGAAGCCCAATCAAAACTTATATGGATCACTTCTCGCACAAAAACTGATGGATGGCTGATTGATGATGGACTTTTGAAACAAAGATCCATTGACATGTTTCTGTTTTGTTTTTTCTCACCCCATCCAACCTCTTTCGTCTTTCCTATCCCTTTTGTACCTTTTCTCCCCGCTCTCTCTGCGCCCTTTAACCTGCCCTCCCTTTCTGTCTTCCTTCGCCCACCCAGCCCCTCCTCTATCTCATCCCCCGTCGGCATCTCCTTTGCTCTGTCCTGTGTCTTACTTTGTGCCTGGCTAGCTGCTGTAATTCCAGTCTCGCCCAGCGTAATCAGAGGACAGTGTAGAAGCAGATGTATCACTGGCAGATATCTGACAACACAACACTTTACAGGCCAAGCACTCTATCATGTCACCGCTGACAGCTCTGTTAAAAAAAACAAAAAACAGGAGGAGGAGGAGGAGGCAATGATGTGGTCTGAGGGTTTTGGTTTGGTTAGAAATTGGGAGACAGAGACACCATACACATATAGAGCCATTTTCACCAAACACGTTTTTGGTCAATTTATAGGGACTTTTATTGGTTCATCTAGTATTGTTTTTATTGCGAAGAGGAGAGTGGGTTGATGAACAGAGGAAGTAAAGGAGGATTAATGGCAGTGATTGTCTATTTAATTGTGAAAAGGTCAGGTGGAGATGAGCTTTTAAAGTATGACCTACCTTTGTGTTGGTGATCAGGGGACTGTGTTTATGGGTTTGCATGCACAAAATGAGTGTATTTGCACACACATTGTTGCCTTTATTCAGTATGTGTGAAGTATTTAACAGTTACGATCAATTAAAACACATTACAGGTCAGTTTTTTCCGTTATTTTAAGTAACTAAACCTTGTAATTTGTTGCTGAAAAACAACAATAATCAACCGTCATCTGCTCAGAGCACGATTCAACACTATTTAAGTTCACGTCTCTTTTCAGCAGTGAGATAGATCTGTCTAGAGGCAAGTAGATCAATAGAAATACAATTTCAAAGTACAGCATATACACAATGCTTTTGATTTAAACTTAATTTTGCTAATGAACTAAGTGTTTGGAATTTAATTATTGAGAACTTGAGTGTTTTTGAGGGTCTTGAAACAAATTGATACATAAAAGGCATTGTTAAATTCACTGACACCATGGCTGCTTTGTTGTGGGCGGATCTCGAAACCTTTTAAAGCTGTCTAGAAATATTTTTTTGATTGATTAAGTCCATAAGCAGGTAACATCCACACTGTCTTTTTGACAGACTTGATTTTGATATTTCCATCTTTCTCTCATCTCTTAGTGTTTAGGTCTCATTGAAATACATCGGACATTGTCTGCCTTCTGGCATAATTTAAATGTTAATGGCAAGTCGGCGTTAATCTGGTTTCAGGAGCTTTTAGGTCACTCAAGTCATGACATAATTATGGGCTTGAAATTATATGCCATTATTGTCGGGGGAATAAAAATGAATACTTGTTTTTTTAATTAGCAAGTACATTAAAACTGTAGCAAAGGTCACAAGCATTCACACCCATCCTCAAATTGGAGAAGAGGATATTAATTACTATTATTAATTTGCCTGGCATTTATTCCTCTGTTCCAAGATGTTGCACCAATGAAGAAATGTTTCATATCACAAGATGGTGCTAAGAGTGGGGTGGAGAGGTCGAAGCACTGCAAAAAGGACCATCATAGTGGTTTTGCTTTGTTATTTTTACTATGAATGTGTTTGATAAATGGTTATATGGGCTTAGAAATGCAGAAATACTGCTATGTTTGTTGAATAAAAAGGTTTCCTTTTGTCTTCATCAGGTCGGGCCATCAAACATGTGAAGGAGTCAATTTTCGCCCCAGCAGCCGGATCTAGAAGGGGAGTTCCTAAAGTCCTGGTTGTTCTCACTGATGGACGTTCCCAAGATGATGTCAACAAAGTGTCCAAGGAGATGCAAATGGATGGTGGGTATTTTATAAACCAAACATATAAATAAAATCATAGGTAGTTTGTTGAGGTTATGACAAAAATTGACAATCGATGTACAGTATTTGATTCATTGACATTGTTTAGGGAAGGTGGAGGACAGATTCCCCATTCACCCTCTCAATTCTTGGATGCTTTATGTACTGTATGTCACATTTTACTGTTAAAGCATATCAGACTCTTTAAGCAATGGTTTGAACTGAACAACCCAAACAACAATGTGTTATATTACTCCAATAATCCTTTCCACTCACTTTAAACCTGTAATGAATTATCTTGTTTATCTCCATTCTCAGGCTATATCATCTTTGCCATTGGCTTTGCGGATGCAGACTACGGGGAGCTGGTGAATATTGCCAGCAAGCCCAGTGACAGACACGTCTTCTTCGTGGATGATTTAGATGCTGTGAAGAAAATAGAAGAACAGCTCATCACTTTTGTCTGTGAGGCTGCCACTGCCAGTGAGTAACACCACCTTTTGTTTAAAACAGAAAAAGGGAAAGAGACCAGAAGGAAAAATAATTCAGAAAAGTCACAGTCATTGTTGGTGGAGAGGCATCGAGAGAACGACTGCAGAACATTTCTTTTGAAAATATTAAGGATGACCTCTTTACTGTCTTTCAGCTTGTCCATCTGTTCTGATGAGTGGTAACACAATGGCAGGTAAGAAAAAATATATAATATATCGTACAACCGTCGCGCAGGTCCAATTAGTGTGGCAAATCTTTAAAAAAGCTTATTATGATGATGGTAATAACATAATGTCGGTGCACGCTGTGGTGGCGGTAATGATTGTAATTACAGTGATCACATGAGGAGGAGGATTCAATTCAATTCAATTCAATTCAGTTTATTTTGTATAGCCCAGAATCACAAATTACAAATTTGCCTCAGAGGGCTTTACAATCTGTGCACATGCATCAGGATGCTGATAATGATGAGGATGAAGGTAATGGTTATCTGTCTGTTGCAGGTTTCCGTATGATGGAGAAGTTTGGCCTAGTAGAGAAGGAGTACAGCACCATACCTGGAGTTTCTCTGGAGCCGGGTTCATTCAACAGCTTTCCCTGTTACAGATTACACCGTGACGCCCTGGTGTCACAGCCCACCAAGTGAGTATGTTCACTCTAAGGGGGCGAAATCACTGCAGCACATATACAACTGTTTATAAAAGCACTGCTTGGATCGTTTGTTAGAAATTCTGTTTAAGTTGACAAGCAAAATAATTGTGCATCATCGCTGTCATCTGATAATCAGACGGATTTGCCCAGGTTACTATGCTTGAATACACCTCCATTCTCTCACCGCTTACTCTTTATAGCATGTTCTGTTATTGTTGAAAACACAATTTAGTAGCGGTGTAATTCACAAGATACATCACAATAACATATTCAGTCTTTGGACAACGTTACAATATTTGCTGATATCACAAAGTCTGCCATGAAGCAATTTTTTGAGACCTTGCTTGAAAACAATATGGGATGATATCATATGCCCTTTAAACACAATCAGTTACATAGTTGTATTGTGACACCCATACAATTTAGCTGTTCTCATTGATGTATTTTTCTTTTTTTTGTACTCATGAACTCATAAATGCTTGTTAACCAAGGCTAACGGTAATCCCAAAGCAGCTAAGAAACCATTGATCAAGTCAAATTCACAAACATGCTGGCATGTTAGTGATGGCAGACAGAGTTGGAGGAGGTGTTTTGTTCAGTGACAGTTTTATTTGTTCAAGCGCCTTTGAGATCAAGATCACTTTCGCAAGAGACACCCGAGAACAAATAGCAAACACATAAGGTTATAAATAGGATCATTCAGTCTCACAATAAAAAAAAATATTTACTAAAAGCTCAGAACAGAGGCAGATTATTACAGTAACATATTAAAAAACGGGCAGTTGCCACTAATCCCTGCAATTCCTACTGCCAATCAACACAAAAAGAAAACTGGCAATTTCAGATTATTCCCTTTAAAGGCTTCAAAACTCAATTATTTTTTGTTCAAAATTAGTTTTTCCAAAATAATCACACCTTGCACAACTGCATCTCAGGTGTCAAATACAAAAATGTTCATAGCATTTCACCAGGTACTGTGAGGCTATTATACACACAAAGCAAAACACATCGATTAGTACACTATTTAACATTTACTGCACATGTAATGCCCTGTAGTTTTGTTTGCGTGTCCTGACCAGAGCAACAGAGAAACCACCCCACAAATAAACTCAGGCTATGATTGATGGTCTGCTATCCAAATAAGAAAATACATCATACTGTGACCACAAGTAATGTGTTGAGATGTTGAAACAAATTACTGAAAAACCTCAATGAAATGCTTGCAGGTGCAGGTTAGAGGTGTTTACGTTTACCTAGCACTTATACCACAGGGACATATTCAAATTTAAAACCCATACATACAACACTTAAAGGGAGCATTCAAAGACTTCAAACCTGTTCCCGTAAAGTCTTTCTTTCTCTGATGTTGTCATTTTGGAGCTTTTTTCTTGGTTTTTACCATCAACCAGCTTTAACTTAAGCTTCCTGCTCTGTCATTGTTCAGTTTGTGAAAAGTGACATTGAAAAGTTAAAGCTGAGACAATTTTAACCTGAAGTGCTCGAAGGCAGCTACACAGAAAAAGGCGAAGCTCTGAGATCAAAAAGAAGCTGGCAATCTAAGACAGTCTAAAGCAGCCAAAAGCACTCTAAACGCATTCTCAAGAGCTGAAGAGAGACAATGGCTCTTTGAAAAAGACACCTAGTGGATAAATGCCTTTAGGGCATAGCTATGCTCACTATCTTTGTGTGTGTGTGTGTGTGTGTGTGTGTGTGTGTGTGTGTGTGTGTGTGTGTGTGTGTGTGTGTGTGTGTGTGTGTGTGTGTGTGTGTGTGTGTGTGTGTGTGTGTGTGTGTGTGTGTGTGTGTGTGTGTGTGTGTGTGTGTACCAGGTACCTTCATCCTGAAGGTTTACCCTCTGACTACACCATTTCTATGATGCTCCGCCTACTTCCTGAGACCCCGCAGGAGCCCTTTGCATTGTGGGAAATCCTCAACAAGGACAACGAGCCATTGGTGGGACTAATCCTGGACAGTAAGTTTCAATCCCTTGTGTTGTTGCTCATATTTTCTTTGTCTCACCTGCTTCATAACACATCACAGCTTGCTGAAACTCCTGCAGTCCCAATGCCTCAAAATATTCTCGACGGAGAGTATAATGCAGCAGATTTTAGAAGAAAAAACTTTTCCATAAGGAACTTGATACAAAATGATATAATACGGTTTTGCAAATTAAAGATAACAGGGATTTCGTGCCTATATCACAATGAAATGGAATTATTACATGTATCAGTAAAAATGACAGCTGATGAAGTTTGTATTTTTTAATTGGTACAATTAAACTTAATTCTTTAATAGCAGAAAAAGGGCAGAGAAGCACAAATATCATGTTGTTTGTTGCTTTATTGGAGTCTAAGAGACAGAGACAATAGTGTCTATAAATCAAGTTTCGACTGTGAACATCAACCTTTTCTTTCTGCCCTCATCACCTTCTCTGTCTGTCCCCCCCCCACAGACTCTGGAAAGACCTTGTCGTTCTTCAATTATGACTACAAAGGAGACTTCCAGACCGTCACTTTTGAAGGAACTGAAATAAAAAAAATCTTCCATGGCAGCTTCCACAAGGTTAGTTTTCAATATATGTGTCCTAAAAAATACTTGAATTATGAGACAGATTCATAATTATTAGTAATTTATAAATAAAAAAAGAATAACTAGCTGGTTCTAGTGTTATGTTAATGTACTTAGTTTTGTATCATATTATTATAAGGTCATGATCAGAATAAGCGGCTTTAAAGAAACTAAATTGTAAGTAATGACAGTAAGTGTAAAAAAAATGATGTCCAGTCTCTGATTCTGGGTTGTAAAGTCCATTAGAACTTCAAATAACTTTAACTCCAATCATTTGATTTCATTAAAAATATATTTCTGTGTTATCCTGTCAATTCTGAGCCTGTCCCACAGCGGCTACCTGTGCCAGTTTGCATTGCACATCAGGCTCATAATGAAAACCGTCGTCACAATGTTTAGTTGGTAGTTTTTCACACAAATGTTGAGCTGGAAGCTTTCTGAAAAGAGAAAGAGCCACAGATAGGGAATCAACTGTATTTTGATGTTTTTGAAGTGGTGGAGCCTGTTGGGTTGTTTTCCAGTAGCTCTCCAGCTAGACTTTTTTCTCTTAAGCGTTCAACAACACTGTGATGAGTGTGTGTGCAGGTGATGATAGCCACCCTCCCTCCTCCGTCTATACCTGCACTCCACTGCTTTTTCCTCAACCATTTTTAACTAGTATTTCATCACATTTAAGAAGTTATAGTGGACATTTGTCATTATTTTTTACATTTATTTATTTACTAGATAGTAAAAAGAAAAGTCTGTAGATAATGATCCAATAGCCCTTTTGCCAAACATGTAAGGAATGCCACATGAATTACATGAATGTGTTACCTCTAACAAAATACAGGACCAGATTTTGATCGCAATAGAAGTTAGTGCATATACACCCAAACTTTACAGACATCATTAGAAAAGGCAACAATCTGTTGCAGGTGTGGTAGTTAGTTTCCATGATTTTCACTGTTATTACTTTTCCCTGGTGACCTCAGTCCGGACCACCAGAGAAGATATTAGTTTCTCCTCCAAACTGATTCCCTGACAAAAACATTTCATATTTCCCTCAATCACTGGTATTCAATCCAAATATATGTATGTAAATTGGTTTGTGGTAAATTAGTCAGACTGAGTAGAGAAGGCAAATTTTTGTGACATTCACTCAATATAAGACAATTTTCAGCTCACTTGAGACGAGAAAGTGTTCTGTGAAAAAATAAATGATGGAATAAATAGGGATGCAAATGCCTCGACTGAATAAATAATAACATTGGTTTGGCCTCAGCAGGCCCAGTGAATGACAAATTCACACTGCAAAACACTTGGCATGAAGTATAAACATTAGCTGAAACAAAATATTAATAACAACTTAACAAGCTGAATAATAATCAGTTCTTTTGTCTTAGCCGACGTGTACCTCGAATTAACCGCATTGCTCAGAAGATGTATTTACCTCAGGAGGGCTGATGGAAATGGACAATGGCATGTATTGCTTTGTCACATTTGAATAGTGTGTGTTTAGCTTGACAAATCAATGGAAACGTAACATTGATTTGCAAAATCTTTAAAGACAATATTGTTCTTGCTGTAGAGCTACTGTTGTGTACTTTATTTCCTGGAGCTCTTGCCAAAAACAAATCAACACCAGCCCACCAACTCCCTGTCTTTCTTTATCTCAATTCCCAAAATGTCAGGGAGTAGCTGTCCATCATTCTCTGTCCCTTTTTGTCTTCTTCATTGTTTTCCGTCTTTCTGCTTGAGAACATGACAATGTTGAGAGAAGGAACATATGCAGAAGACTGCCTGGCCAGAGGAACTGTTCGTCTCCGCTTAGACGGAATGACAAGTGAATAAGAGGAGCGTCCGTGTGCGTGTGCATGTTTGTGTGTCAGTTATAATAGGGATTACCATATGAAGACACCCTGTGTGAGAGCAGGAATACCCAGCAGGATCTGTCACCGCTCAGAAGAGCACAGACACACAAACTGAGGGAAACATAGGAAACAGAAACAGGCAAAGGAGGGAGAAAAAAGATGCAGTGAGCTAGTGACACGAAGTGGAATACAGACAGAAAAATAAAGAGACAAATAGAGAGACATGTAAACATATAAGAAGAAGTATAAGTGGTCTTCGGTATAACTCACATATGGCTCGGAGACATAATATATACCACTGGTGTATAAATACCATTTCTTTATCTCCCAAAATGATTTAATGGCTCACATTAAAAATATTAGAAAGTACTTAGAGCTGTCCTTGTGCGCTGTAGAAATTTACACTTATGACATTTGCACACCGGTTCTTCCAGAGCTTTCTAGCTTACAGTATTCCACAATATTTAAAAAAATTCACAGCTTGTTAATAAACTCATACATGATCATTATAAAGCTGTTTCCATAAATGATGGCAGCTTCTTGGAAAGTAGAAGAAGTGATAATGGAGAAACAAGAGCAGCAACTATAAATAAATGTGTTGTGTCAGTTGGAGGAAAATAATTAGGATAAATGAAGCTGTGTTTATTTGTAAAAGATAAAGAATGGAGGACATGGTGTTATGTGGCTGACAAAGTAATATGGTGGTTGGATCGGTTCTCCTGACAATTAACAGCTTGATGTTTAATCCAGATAGACGCACACATTGCAAAGTGAAATCTATGCCTTTGGAATATTTTCATGATATTTACGTGTTAAGAAAACATGATTAAGTTGCTTTTCAAATTTTGTGTTTGAGCTTGTATGAATTCAACTGCAGGCCTTCAGTTCATTTTTATGATAGGATAAGAAAGTGCGATAAATATGTCCAGTCTATCTTGATTTGGGCTTTAGGAGACTGATTAGGTGAGATGAATTAGACAGTGGGAAAAGAGTGAATAAGTGAATGGCAAGACTCAGGCACAAGTATATTGTTAACCTGCATCGGGGAGTACAGTATTAGTGCCACATACACTAGAATGTGTAAATCAAGACCCAGTGCTATCATGTATGATGTATATTTATTACTGTACTTCAGTCAGAATTACCTGGAAAAAGAGGAATAGTTCAGAAACACCTATCTTTCAAAGAAACACTAACATTATGCAACACCTGGTATTATAGTTTATTTGCGCTTAGAGTTGCTTGTCAGCAATGCAGAAGTTTCCTGTTTTCAAAAAATATATTCATCTTTAAAGTTGTTTCTACAAATATCACGGGCATAGACATAGAGCTAAACATATTTCTACTGTGATTGTTAAAAGAAAAAAAACATATGACAGCTGCCAAGTTAGCCATTACACACTGTCACATGTCTCCAGCTGGGATGAAACATTTGTTTATATTTCTCCTTTTTTTGCACTTAACAAAACATCTGTGCCTAAAGGGACAGTGTGAAGGATTTGTTGGCATCGAACAGTGTGGTTGCGGATTGCAACAAGCTGAATAGCCCTCTGTCTGCTCCTTCCTTTCCAACACTGCGGTAACGAGAGCTGCCGAGTGTAAACCTTTGGTAACGGCAGGAAAAGCTATCTTTGCTTAAAAGTTAAAAGAGCAGTTTGTGGGTTATTGGTTTTACAGTTTTATCCATTAGATTGAAAGCATATTAGGGTTGATTGTACAAATATTGCTGACCAGAGAGGACAGGAAATGAGAAAACATTCTGCCTGTGTGTGTGTGTGTGTGTGTGTGTGTGTGTGTGTGTGTGTGTGTGTGTGTGTGTGTGTGTGTGTGTGTGTGTGTGTGTGTGTGTGTGTGCACGATATGAGTAAGTGCATGTATAGTACGTTCTTGTGTGGATGTAAAAGTTTAAAACATATAGTACATGTACATGCTCAAAATAATCATACAGGCTTTACAGGCAGCTATTCACATACAAAAAGCTCACTGAATGCACAAATACTCCCAGACACACTCTTGCATATTGCACAGGCACATTTTTATAAGTGCAGGTCGATGACTGCTGAGTCAGCAGAAATACTGATAGCCTAATTTAGTTCAGCCCACATTATCTCACACAGCATGTTTAAAAACTGCCATAACAATTTAGGTGTGTTTGCGTGTGTGTGTGTGTTTTTGTCTGTATGCCAATTTTCCAGTTCCATCATTATATCCGAGACACTAATTCACTTTGTGTTTAAAAATGACTAAGAAGTGAGATAAAGTAAATATGCTGATTCTAGATCTAATTTCTTAATGTTTATCCCCAGTTTGCTCCACTTCTTCCACCCTCTTCTGCTCTTCTCTTCTTCCCTCACCTCTTCTTTCAATGTAACGGTGGTGATCCATTGAAAACTTTACTTTATACAGTTTTGTCTTTCATCTCTTGGAATCTGCCATAAAAAAACAATTCAAGAAAGTTCAAGTTGTCTTAAAATTTTGTGTAAGGAACATTATTTGTTTTTTCTTTGCTTGTTTTGATATTTATATTCAGAAAAGATTGTGTGATAGCTTATCATTTAGTTTTTTTTTGCTATCAAAGTGCAACAGAGTTGTTATTCAATAGTCAAGATCATTAAGAAGTCATATGTGCAACATGACAAAGATAATGTAGCTCCGTAAGTAGTTTAGAAAATAAGTAATTTGTCTAAAAAATGATAAGGAAAAATAATTTTGATAAGGGAAAAAATAAAACATCTGCTGACAGAGAGACGCGAACAAATAAGGTGCTTTATATTCAATAAATATACTGTTGATGTGTTAGACAGCAGCAGCATTAGAAATATTAGACTGTGTATGTCTGAGAGGCTAATTCGTCTTGCGTTGGCAGCACTATTACCTGTGGATTGGTCCTGTAGTTTTCAGCCAGCCATATGACCTGGCAGCACAGAGTGAAAAACATAATGCTACTGATATTTTTTTAAATAATTTGTCCTTGTTTTTTGTGGTCTTTTTTTGTTTGTTTTGTTGGACTTAATAGGAAGTCAGACTTACAGGGAGATGAAGCTAACTTTTTTCTTAGGTTTGAGGTTCAAACTTGAGACTTGGGTCAAGTTTTATCACCCTTAGGGTTACCTAATGAGTCTCAGATGAACAAAAACAACAACTAAACATGTTTGTGACGTTTAAATCACATTTAAACTCACTCATTCATGATGGTGCAAATGTCAGAAGCCCATTCCAAAATGTAATTTAATTATAAACTAAATATGCACTATATACTGCCCTTTGATACTGTCATAATGAATGTGATCATGAGGGGACTGTACTTGACCAATATAAATAAGTGGTTAAAGCCGAATTTACCTAAAAGACAAATGTATGGAGGGTTGTGAAGCACTTGTGTTTTGCTTAGCATGTAAAGCTTACAACTGTATTACCATGCCTTTATAACAAAGTTTTTACAACAATAGAATCCTATGGTGTTTACTGTGGGCTATAACTCAAGTCTCCACATGTAGATTTCCAAGTTATGACTCAAAACTTTTAGCCAAATTCAAAATACAGAGGCGACTTATGTCATGTTCACAACCTGTAAATGTTTATTTATGGGGAAATATGCTGTTTTTATATGCATGTCAACCTTTACTGTCCAGATAAGTTTTGAAAAGGAGTACATTTGACTTGCATTGGCTGAAAGCAGTTATTTATAATGTTTGCTATTAGAGTATTAGGCAGTGTGTGCTAACCTGTCAGAATAAAGCCACCCAAAAAGCAGTTTCCTTAAAGGATACCACATCTTTGCTGATGCTTGCTGCAGTTTGCTGGCTTTTTCAGATTCCATATAGCTCAAGTGTGAGAACAGAGGAATGGTTCAATAGTCAATTTTCAACAATAAACTTCCTTCTTCCCAGACTCAAAAAAATGAGTCTGAGTCACTGCTGGAGTAAATGGAGGAACAGATAGCCTGAAGGAGAGGGACTGCCATCTCTAACACACTCTCTCTCTCTCTCTCTCTCTCTCTCTCTCTCTCTCTCTCTCTCTCTCTCTCTCTCTCTCTCTCTCTCTCTCTCACTCACACACACACACACACACACACACACACACACACACACACACACACACACACACACACACACACACACACACACACTGAAAGATATATGTTTATATACCTTTTACCTCATACCTTATACTTACCTTATATAGCTACACCTTAACTCAAACCACTAAATGCCACAAAATACTGGCAGAGTGCCTGTATCGTAGAGGATTTTCATCATATTTTATATCACACAAGTACTACACACAGGTACGCTTACATGCACGCACACACACATCATGTCTTGTGAAGTGTGCAAAATGAAGGATGAGAACAGAAAGTCATTATAAAGCAGCCGTCCAAGGAATGGGCCCTGACACTTTATATGACACTATATATATAATATGAACTTTGTCTAACTTCACATTAGCTGCACCTTGTTAATGTGAACGTGTTGAGAAGTGTATGTGCTGCACTCATGCTTTCATGTTCCTATAACATACAGTTCTATGATATTTTTATTGAGGATGGCAAAGAACGATAGAAACCCTCCCATAATGTTGAAACACGTAGGTGCTAATAGTCTGTTTTATAACTATCCTTCACCAGAATGCAGCTCCCTCTTTGCTCATTAACCATGTGACCAGTTGAATTTCACAATTCACACCTCTGACAGTGTTTTTTTCTAAGAGGGCAGTTTGAGCTCACAGGCACTCTGACTGGACGGGCAAATGTATGTGCTTAGAGGCTTTTAACCTGCACTCCTAAACATCCACTCAAGCAAAGGAACCCATTGTCATTGTTACTGGTCAGTAAAAAGGTGACCTTGTTCGTGCACATAACAGAGGTGATCACAAATACAGGATCTGTGAAAATGCTGCACTTAAAATTATGAAACAACTTTGTTTTATTGACTCTGTCTATTCATTGTTAGTTCTTATTATTTAAAGCAAAAATGATGACTCTAAAAATGTAAAAAAAACGATCTTGCTAAAATACAGCCCATCTATGTCTCTTTAAACTGTTGCTGTTTTACCATAATCTCATATGGGTCAAAACCAAAAGTAAATACATTTTTAAATCTAACTGTTGTTATATAAATACTTATATCTTATGCACCTTATTCTCTCCCTCCCATACAGCTCCATGTAACCATCAGCAAGACGTCTGTGAAGGTGGTGTTGGATTGTTCTGTGGTTGGGGAGAAATCCGTCAGTGCTGCTGGTAACATTACCAAAGATGGAGTGGAGATCCTTGGAAGAATGGTTCGGTCCAGAGGCAGACGGGACGATTCTGCTCCAGTAAGTATGAATTCTTGTCTGCATAATTATTAGGTGCACTCTGAATAGAGGGTGATTTCATAGCTGTATGTTAAGGGTTTACAATGGTCATGGAAATTTGATAGGTGTCCTCCACACTGGAAGTACATTACCTGTACATCCCCCATTTTGATGCATTACAACCTGGAATAAAACTTTTTTTGTATTTTATGTAAGGGACCTATACAAAATAGTCAAAATGATGGTAAAAAAAAAGAAGAAAAACTGAAAAGCAGTGATGAATTCACCACCTTTGCTAAGAAGCCCCTAAATGAGATCTGGTGATAGAGTGTCATGTTATCTGTCACATGATCTAACAGAGAATTAAATCAGGTATTCCAAAATGGAAAGAATATGGCACCACAACCAACCTGCCAAGAGAGGTAGGCAAGGAGGACACTGATTTGAGAGGCAACAAAGAGACAAAAAATAACCTGAATGATGGGAAATTGCCACAAAAGAGATTGGAATATCTGTCCATAAGACCACTTGAAGCTGTACACTCTGCCATTTACCATAAAGCTGGGCTTTATGGTAAATGGCTGGAAAAAGCCATTGCTTAAAGAAAAACATGTTTAGAGTTCCCCAAAAGGCATGTGGGTGACTCCAAACGTATTTTCTTCAGCTGTTCTCACAAATTCATAAAAATAAAGGCTTGTTTTTAATATATCCTTCCCCAGCAGCTAGATACAGTGTAAACCCCAGTTTAAGAGAGAATACATTAAATTCTTATTAAATCAAATCTGGCTGTTTTAATTGCCCCATGTGCATTGATTGCAATGATCAGTCAGCAAAGTGGTTGTGTAACCATGGTGGTCTATAAAATGAAAACTATCAATATCACAAAACATTTTAGTGAGTCTCTCAGGGGAGTTTATTTTATTTATTGCAAGTGGAAATGTACAAAATGTTTTACATAAATTTTTTGGGCTGTGCTTTACCCATTAAGTAACACAAGCACTCAAAAGCCCCTTGGCACATGCAGGCAGGGAATAAGGTGAGGTATTCTGGGCTTCTGCTTTTTAGCTGTTCCAAAGAAATTCATCAGGTGGAAAATGCTGAGTGAAGGAAAATAAAAAAGAATATGACATTTTCTTAATTTATCTCCAGATTCTCCTTTACAGGCCAGTAACAGTTATTGATGCAAAGTATGTTGTATCTGTCAAGTTCGGAAAGGTCTTAGCAGAAAGTAACCTTTTTGAAAATGAAACCTAATGGTTGCTTTGTTTTAAGGCTCCACAACAAGTGACATTTCTTATTATCTAGAGACTCTTATGTTGCGAGTGTTGTGCCCGAGCTTAAGGATTTTCAGCTTGGGGGTTGATTTAGAGGATTACAAAAGTGACACTACATCAGAATTAATACATGTAATCATATAATGACAATCGTGACTTTTTTCATTGTGATATTTCAATCAGTATTTCTAAAAACCCTAAACTGATCACTTTAAGTCTGTATCTTTCGGGTCTCAACATTAGTTCCAGTTGAACTTCCTGGCTCTTTTCAGTAAGAAAGCCTACATATAATCACCAGGATAAGACTGTTTCACACAGGCTGCATTGCAGGCCTTTACTCTTAAGGAATTTTAAACATTTGATTCAAATATCCTTTTATTTTCATATATTTTTTGATATGACATTTGACAGAGATGAGGTCGACTGGATGTTTCTAAACTTGGGACTTCTGCATCTTTCTTAACTAAGGCCAACGGGGGCCCTATGTGCCCTTAAATGACAGTGAAACCTGACCAATGGCAAAATGTCTCCATACAGAAGCCTTCTCTTAGATTATAATTGTGTAACTGAAACAACTGCCCATTTTTTCAGTAGCTGACAGAATCTAATCCAAGTCTGCAATAATGTGTGTGTCTGTATGTAAGAGTCATTAGGTCTAAGTGGTAGTTTTTCTATAGTTCAAGTTTTATCTGTGATGTATATGTGTGTAAGTTTGATATAGATCCTTTGTTTGAGATTTGGGGAATGAAACATTGGGTTTCTGGATGGTTAGAAATACAAGAAACTACTCTTCTAATGAAATAAATGAAAACAGATTATGTCAGGGGGCTGTGTCTTCATCATAATGATAAACTTTGAATAAGACACAAGCCCATAACCTAATTTATAGCCTGTTCTATAGTTTAAGATAAGCAGAGCCTCCCTTACGTTCATTTTACTTGTTGAAGCTATCTACTTCACATATCTCCCAGCACTTTTCATCTGGTCATTAGAGCAGCCAATCTATCTCTGTTCTTTTTTCTTATCGACACAGAAAGACCAAAAAAACACATTGTTATGAAATACCATGGTTAATATTCTGTTTGCAATGTTGCCTCTGTCTTACTTCTGAATTTTGAAATGTATCTGATAATATTATGTTTGCAATATTAATGGAATTGGTTATTGTGTGTGTAAGTAATGTGTGTATGTGTGTGTGTGTGTGTTTATAGTTCCAGCTCCAGATGTTTGACATCATCTGCAGCACATCCTGGGCCAGCAGAGATAAGTGTTGCGAGCTGCCGGCATTGGTAAGAAACTTAACACATGCACGTACTCTCTCACACATGAATTCTCACACACTTTAATACATGGTTTTACTGCCTCTCCTCTCTTAGGGTGCAGTAGGTTAGGGCTCTCGATATTACAGCCTTAGATGATTGGAGTGATAATTTTGGTTACGATCAAATTGAGTTATGATGAAACTAGAATTAAAGCCAAATTACTTGTAATTTTTATGAATGGCTATTAGCTAGCAATAGTGCCAGTGGTCAGGTGTGTAATTTAATTTATGTGATGGAAATGCACCTATGGCCAATGTTGTCTATCTCGTACATATACATACCAAAGACACACACATATATAATAGCAACAATTATCAATTAACACCCCAGGCATAAAACATACCCACACACAATACTGATTCACTGAGTCACCCGTTAATTAGATACCTCTCTGCAATCTGATGGAACCCATTAAAGCAATATTTTCGAGAAGCTTTTTTTGACATTCAGAAAGGTCAGAAACGATTTGGTTCGATTTTGTGGTAAATGTTCAGCCGTAGTTTGTGGTAGTACTGGATTGCATTTCTGACTTTCACATTTTTTGCCCACCCCACATGCAGAAGGGGCCCAGTATATTAGAAACACCCCCAGTATAAAACAATATCATAAACTCTGTAATTCTAACTTTCAACACATGTGCAGTTTCCTTAAGTGTCGTTTTGATAAAATATCTTATCAGTAGTCAAGGGAAGCAAGCAAACTTTGATTTGTTTAAGTACTACAAGCAGCTCAGACAGTAAGAAAGTCAAAAACTTGATCGTGAAACAAGCTGGAACAATAAGCATATTTTTTCATCGTTATCTTGTTTGCTGGCAAGCTCTATGGGAACTTAGGTGAAGTTTTAAAAGATGGAGCTCACGTCTTGCCTGAATACACACCAAGTGCATGTACACTAAATGTATTAATGTGTGTTTTTAGAGAGTTGAGGAGCAGTGCCCCTCCATGCCTCATGCCTGTACCTGCTCCCAGGACAGTAAAGGACCTCCAGGACCTTCCGGACCCCCGGTAAGTGCTCACTCATTCTTTTAATCTGTCATTTATTCTTTCATTTAATAACTTATTCAAACTCTTTTGCTCAATTTGGTATAATGACCATCTTTTTCACTCTATTTCTGACTTTTATGGTGTGGAACTCTTTATAGATTTCTCCTTCCATCACTCTGCATTTGTTTTTCTGCTATGTCTCTACTATATCTTGTATTCATGGTAAAGATACCTCAATTAATTTACTAACACATTTTCTCGTTCAGAGAATGAACGCATCAGTTATTCACCTTGACTGTCTGGACTCGCTTAAAAAGATTATATTTAATCCAGAAGAAGTGGACAGTGCACGTAAACTTCTGACTCAAACAGCCACTCTGACAGCTAAGTAAAAAAGTTAATTAATTTTTGTTAAATTCACAATTGAATTTGACAGAAATAAAACAGTGTAATCCAGCTCAGTTCAATCGTCTTCCCTCAAGGGGTATTTTGGTGTAAGCTGATCTGCAAATATAAAACCACAGAAAACATAAATTTATTCATGCAATCTCGAAATACAAAATATGATAGTGTAAAGATTTTTTTAGAAAAATGCAAAAGTTGATGACAGGGACAAATCTCTACCCGACCAACAGTGTCCACCACCACAAAGGCACATCATATCAAAAAGTCCAAGTACATGTGTCAGTGTATACACAATGTATGTATTATCCACACACATTAAGTCTCTGGTCACTGATTTCTTAATGTATTTTAATAAAAACTGTGAAATGTAAAATTACAAATCTTTTGGCGTTTTCACTGGAGTGGCAGTGTGTTAGAGAGAGAAGGGATGAGCTTGGGGAGAAGCTGTATTTCTCTCACGCAGTAGCAGGTAAAACCTGATAGAGGCTGAGAGATGAGAGCAAGTAAATTAGCTCATTTACAGCCTGAGACTTTTGTCTATATTCTCCTTTTCTGTTTCTTTCTTTCTTTCTATCTTCCACTCTGCATTTTCCATTCCCTTCTCTCTTCTTTTCCCCCTCTCTATATCTGTTTCATTTTCTCTAATTTTCTCTCTCTTTGTCTCTGTCTTCACCCTTGGGTAACGATGGCGTGGGAGGGGTGTGGATCAACACCAGTATAGTTTGAGAAAGTAATTATATGAGGATTCCATTTATCACAGCCGATTACAATCCCCCCCAATTGTCATCCCTGTCCGACGAGCCACATCCACTTACTCTTGTGTAGGGTTATGTCCGCAGGCCACAGCCCTCCCTTCCTGTTTTCTAAGTCTTTTCGTTTTTGTCTTTGTTCCTCGTTAACGTTTCACTGTCTTGAGACCAAAAACAAACAGTATACTACAAGCAATTATGTCAGCTAAGCCATGAAACATTTGGAATATTTCTAATGCAAGTTAAGTTGGTTCAAGGGTTGCATTTAAACTACCACTAGTTTAGCTTAATTTGTAGACATTGTCATGCAATTTAATCTCATCATATTGTTGAACTTGTTATCAGAAAAAAAAAACAGTATTTAAGACCTAAGAGTAAAGACTTTTCCCTATGTTTTTATTCATATTTATCCACTCTATGCTGTGCATTGACTTGTGTCGCCTTCGTATCTTTACTCCTTTTCTCTCTTTCACTCTCTTTCCAAACCAGATCAATAACTGTACTGTAAAGCTTTCATCTCTTTATTTTCTCTCTGTTTCTTCTTTCCTCTGTTTTCTCGTTCACCTCCACTTCATCCACACGCCTGAGGCTCTTTTTTCTTCTCTTTTTTTATAATCACTAGAAGCCCTTTTCTTTGTGCGTCTGTCTGTCTGTCTCTGTCTGTCTGTTTCTCTCACTGCCGTTAAATGGGCTTCTTAAATCACATTTTAACTGCAGCATATTGGTGGAGATGAATGGTTTAATAGTGAAATCATAGCCACTTTTGTGCCTAAACTGCACCCTATAGTGAGGGGGGGTTTGAGGAAGGATGAGAAGGCAGTGCCATTCCCCTTGTTAACACAATTTAATAATTGTTAACACAATAAATGTATTGTATCCCCTGTGGAAGACAAGCTTCATACAGAGAGCAAGTCTTAACAGACTGTGAAAACAGAGACTTTCAGTATCAACATTTGTTTTTGTGCTGCTGAGACTTTGCTCACTGTGTGAAGAAAGCAAAATAAATACCTGGATCCATTGGAATACCTTATGCAGTATCTAAACACACAAAATACTGTCATGAAAAGACAACTGGAAGGCAAGTGAGCTAGAAAGCAAATAATTGTTAAGAAATTACTAACGAACTAAAGTTGTTGCCATCTGATCATGGAGATTATTTTAGCTCCAAACTTTCCCATGATTTTTTTTTTTTTCCATAAAGTATTGAATGGATTTATCTAAATATTAGACTGTATTTTGGCAATCTGAATTATGGCTACAGCAGAAGTCTTAGTATCACCATCCAAAACACAGTTTTTCCTTCTTGAGAGTAATTTTTGTGTTTGTGTTCCCCGTCAGATGCATGTCTTTTCCTGTCTCGCACAGCAGCAGACCTCATCAGTTTTTGAAATCTTTGAGTCATGTTTGAAATAATATTGATTGGCCCAACTGAATTGCAATCTTTGCTGCCTGATTTGGCACAGACTCAGCTCAATACTGAACATCACTCAGCAATCAATCTGACATTAAGGAAAACAAGACTTGCGCTGTCTGCCATCTCCGTTTGAATTGTGCCCATGCTGTTCCAGATCCCAGTGTTGTTTAAAAAATAGAAAATTGCCTTTGGCAGCAAATTGCTCAGTTAAATGATAATAGCGGTGTACCTTTTTTTATCACCATTAATGGCCCATGAAAACACAATTAGTCTTATTGCTGCTGTTGGAAGCTAATTTTTGTTTTTCTGCAGGTTTGCCCATCCTCTAACAAGTCATGGGCTAAAATTGTTTGCAAAAATGCATAAGAAACAACTTGCAGAG
The DNA here is from genome assembly GCF_027596085.1 of Anoplopoma fimbria. NCBI lineage: Eukaryota > Metazoa > Chordata > Actinopteri > Perciformes > Anoplopomatidae > Anoplopoma > Anoplopoma fimbria. Next base: position 3,016,259 of record NC_072468.1, read on the forward strand.
ACAAATTGCGGAATTGACGTACAAAATCATTCATTTTTAATAGATTTTCTATTGTACAATCCTTGCATTTGAACAAAAGTACTGTGATTTTATCCTTGCCTAAAGTTTAACTGTGTCTTTTTGCTGCCAAAAGGAGAACTTAAAAGACTTTTAAGCATTATTAAAGTTAACCTTATTTCATTTTTCAAATACCATATGTAGTCCATAGAATTATTGGTTACTGTCCTCTGTCCTTTCGATACTGGCTGTTTAGTGATCGTTTTCCAGCACTACTCTACAGTTGATGGATGCTGATGGGGGATAAGCTAATGACTCCAGAATGGTAAAGCAAACCGTCAAACTTAAGTCTTGGGTCAACAGTTTGGTGGGTTTCACCACATCTGTGTGTCTCATCTTTTATTCCTCGCCCTTCTTGTAAACATCCCTCCTGTCCCCCTCTGGCTAAATACTATAAGAACTACTTAGTCACCCCACATTCCCAGGGGAGGGCAAACACAGGAAGAGGAAGTATCCCAGATGAATCAATGTTTAGCAGATGTGTGTTTGTCCCTAGATAAACCTTTTGGCTGTTGGGGTCAGCCTGAGGTTTACAGCTTCAGACTGACTTACAGATGCAGCGTGATAAAGTGGTGAGCCCAGTGGGGCAGTTTACAGCACAGATCAGCGTTGGCCTCTGTCCGTCAAAGTCATAATACATTCATATCAAAGTCCTGTGCACTTTTATTAGATCTTTTAAAATGAAATCCAATTTACATGTTTAAAGGGAGTCTGAGGGAAACATATTTTTGCAGAGGAATGTCTAAGCCAATACTCTATATCTAGGCGCACAACTTGCAAACACTGACTTTGTCTTGTTTTTACTTTGTGTGTTTGGCCTGTGTTTCAGGGCGGTCCAGGCATAAGGGGAGCCAGAGGAGACCGAGGAGAGCCAGGAGTCACGGTTAGTAAAATGCACTTAGACCATTTATTCTTCTGATAAACCCACAGCACATACTAAGTCTTAAACTGTGTCATGTCCCTAACTGGGGAAGAAGAAACACCCGTATAGTAACAGGCTGGCCGGACTGTATTTCTCAAACTGGGTAGACAATGATTTCACATTTTATAATTTAAATCAGTTATAACTTTACTTGAGGAAAAAAAGGAGGGGTAAGTTTGAAACTGGACGCAAATACACCTCACCCTGTTCCTCAACAAAAATAATGGGGATCCCACCAGACTAGCAATGAGACTCGCTTATTGTACATTTTACTCATAATCTAAACATGCTGGTCCAAACATGCTGGTCCAAACCTCTCCCTTCAGGGACAGAACAGCCCCCATCCCAATGAGAAAAAGGAAAAGAAACAAAGGGTCTTTTCAATAGCGGCCCCTCATTCCTACAGACTGGATGTGAAGCTCCCTTGGGCTGAAAGAAGTGGTCATTCTGGAAAAGCCTTTATCAGTTTTCAGGCTACCTCATCTTCCTATTGGACTCAGATATGAGGCTCTTATCGGCACTCTTACTATCCTGTCCTTAATATACACAGTTCCAGGAAATCCTGTCTTGAACTATTAATGAATGATTTACTGTATAGTTTGCATCTGCTACAGTTTTGCTATGCCAATCTGTTCCAAACTCTTACAAACAATCCAGCTGTGGCAGTCAATAAATGGCCTGATGCTGTTGGAAGTTTCTCAATACCAATAGCCAATTCGCATGTTTGTAATGTAATATTAGATTTAAGAAGATATGTTTTGAAGCTTTTCTTTTTTTTAAAGAAACAGCAGTGGTCTTGCCACTAGACACGCAGGGCTGTCAATCAACAAAATAAACTTGTTTATCTCAACCATATGTCGCACTTTGACAAAGTTGAATGACAGTGTATCGAGTGAAGTGGCCCACCCAGAACTTAAAACTTAGCTCATCACAAAGATGAAACAAAGACAAAATATTTTTTTTATACAGCCCATATGTGTTTTATTTGATCGGTGTAATCGTGTTAGTTTTGGAGGGAGATGTGGTTTTCTGTCATTCTGGCACACATATACTCTACAGTACATACGTATATAATAATACATGGCTGCCAGATCACACTTGTCTTAGCTCAGCAGTATTTGTACCTCTGCAGCCAAGTTTATTTGAATAGTCGGATTATTCTGCTCTATGAAACCAGCTCCTCCATGAAGTCATCCTTATTCATTCTCACTAATCTATCTGAATACATTAGGTTACAGTAAAAGCACTGATAAATGGGAAAATAAAGTGCAGTTATTAAAATAAACCTTTCAGTACTTGAATTTCAGTCATCTGTAAATCGATTCATCTGTTTAAGTAGTTCAGTATATTTTAGCAACATTTATCATTTGTTTCAACATGACATAAGACATTTCAGTTATCTGTTTATTCTCCCTGCCACACTGAATTCATTTATATCTGATCCGAAGTTTCTTTTGATCGTTTGCATGGATAAGAAAGACATGAAGCTAGTTACTGTAAGGTTTAACAATAAACCATAAATACAGCCAGAGTGAAGGTTATTTAGGCTACCCCTGCTACTGAGCCTACAAGCTAATGCTGCGAATCAGTGATCATTGGCAGCAATACCTCTTTTCTGACCCCCATTGTAGGAACGCTGTCTACAGCTCATACACATGGATCAAATAAGCCACGACACCGGCACAACCTGCTTATACATAGATGGACAAGTGTCTTATTCTATTTCCTGTTATATATCTCATTATGGAAGCTGCCAATGTGGCAAAAGCCCCCCATGCATGTTGTGATGATGTTGACCAGTGTTTGTAGTTCTGAACTTGATGGATATTTTATGTGTTGAATAGTTTAATACTTTTTTATATGTTTATATTTGTTACCTTTTTTCTAAAATCTAACTTGAATGTTGTTTTAAGTGCTACTTTAGTTCCACATTGTTGTTACTGAATAATTTAAAATGCATTTCATGAATATGTGATATTAATGAGCTGATGAGGCAGAGGAGGAGCTCTTGATCACATCACATGATGCTCACATGGAGTTCGCTTAGTGGTCATTGGATTAAAGATGTTACCATTTCCATTTTTCTTGAGCACTTAGATAATTTCTCATCCATCTTGCTTTAAAGTTTACAACAAAAAGCTGAAGTCCAATGTGTTGTTTTCATAGGGACCTCAAGGGCCAGTGGGAGAGATTGGCCCTTCTGGACCCTCAGGACCGCCTGGGCCTCAGGGACCCAGTGGTCTCTCTATTCAGGGACTCCCGGTAAGTCAGTGCTCGTGTGTGTTTGTATGTCCATATTGAAATTCAGTATAACACCACATCTTGGATATTCCCACAGTTACAAGTTTAATATGACAATAGAGTACATAGAATACATTAATATTAAATAGTTAAAATAAATTCAACATTCACACAGTTATTCTTTCTTGATGGAATGTGTTAAAGTATGAAGAAGAAGGGAAAATAAACTGGTACAAGAATTAAAATCTATGTAATAGTCACAAAAGAGTGCTGTTTGCGATTTCACTCCCACATGTCTCCAGTAAGGTCACAAAATGTGTGCATTAGACACAGACTTAGCATTGAGCTGTCAACCTTTGCCACCATAAACTGTCAAATGTTGACGTGTGCCTCAAATAGACTTTCAGACATTTGGTGGGATCTTGTTCAAAGCATGCTCAAGCTGTTGTGGAGACTTGTGGTGGCCCAGCATCTTATTAAGATAACTGATGTTGATTTTTCCAGTAATTTGGTAGCTATTGGTGTGACCACTGGTTCAGCTGAGGTGTAATGACTTTGTTTGTTTTACAGGGTGCTTCTGGGGAAAAAGGAGAGAGAGGAGAGATCGGTCCAGCCGGACTAATGGTGAGACAAAATTATCCCCCCAAAAATTACATTATTATAGTGAGATACAGAGGTGAAGTGGGTTTTGAGGCTTGTTGATATGATTCCCAAAATCACAATATAAGGTGGGTTTTGGGGCTTGCCCGGAGGGGCAACTCTTTTTCAATTTCTCCTTTTGTTTTTGTCTTAACTAGAGGAGTATTGGGTTATCACAAACCCAGCAGTATGTGTGTGTGTGTGTGTGTGTGTGTGTGTGTGTGTGTGTGTGTGTGTGTGTGTGTGTGTGTGTGTGTGTGTGTGTGTGTGTGTGTGTGTGTGTGTGTGTGTGTGTGAGAGAGAGAGAGACTATGTTTATAAATTGTTCTCCTCTGTTTGTATGCGTGGAGAATACAAATGAGTCTTATATCCAATATCACTGAGGTGCCATGGCCCTGCAGGCTCAAAGAAATGAGACTTGTTGCCCAATAAAGGCATTACTGTAACTTTTTAAAATATATATTAGACCAGCCTTACTTACAGATATTTGTTAACTCTTTATAAGAGTGGTTTTCTCTGTAAATTATTAAGCCAAGTAACTGTTGCTCCAAAGGCTTTTTCATGTGGAATAACTTTTGAGGTGAACAAACCTTAAGTGTACAAATGTTAAGTTGTGCAGGTGCAACATGTTTTCACGGAAATACTGCATTTTATGGCATAATACATTTTTATATAATAAAAAAGATTCCACAAAGTAATAGGCTATTCAAAACCAGATATGTTGTGCTGCAATTTGGCTTTGTTACTGCCTTTTTGAAAATATACGCATAAAAAAAACTTGAAATGATTACACAGCATCCACAACACTGGGTTATTCTTGTTTTGTTAAAAGTAAAGGGCCACAAAAAAGTTATACATTCATCTTAATCAAAACTTAATTACATGCAGCTATAAACTTTAAAGCATAATGTCTGTATTAACTAACAACAGTTTGGATTTGTTATCCAGTTTTGTGAAAGAATTTAAGACCAGGAGAGTTAGAGAGATATGAGGGGGATATGAAGGTTCAAGCTGCACTGTGTGTCTATGTATGTGTGCGTGCCCGTGCACTTACCTGTGTGTGTGTGTGTGTGTGTGTGTGTGTGTGTGTGTGTGTGTGTGTGTGTGTGTGTGTGTGTGTGTGTGTGTGTGTGCGAGGGACTGTTTTGTTGCTGACACGTGCACGTCGTCACAGACACAGAGCTGCCTAATGGAATCATCAAGATGGGAATAATCATTAACAGCGTCTCTATTATTGGGCAGTGAACCAATCAGAGGTAATACTGAATTAATTTAATGGAGTTCTACTGGGAGCCCTGAACATGACCAAGGACAGAATCAATGTTTCAGTAACTCTGACGAGGAAAAACCTAAATTGTTCAATGAAGATTCTGTCATTTATGTGTCTTTTTTTATTTTCATAAATTCCTGTAAAAATATATTTCTTCACACATTGCAAAGGGAATGTGTTGCTGCTACAGTGGGTTTGGTTTGCCTCATACTTTTCAAAGGCCTTCACAGCTGTTAGTTGTTCTGCTTCATTAGAAACCTGTTCAGGTTGAAGTTGGGTAAAGCTGTGCTGGAATTATGTAAGGTCACCAAACTCGACGTACCAATATACATTTTTGTAAATTGTCTCACCTTACATTAGGGCTAGTCCATACACACACACACACACACACACACACACACACACACACACACACACACACACACACACACACACACACACACACACACACACACACACACACACACACACACACACTCACACTGACCTGAGAATGGATTTAATCAAGCTAATTGGGTGAAATCATTGTGAGATTGTACCATGGGAGTGTTGAGCCTTCCAGTTGATCCAGAGTTTCGGGGTTTGAGTCTGTGCTACTTCATTCCCACTATATTGGTGAGTTAAATATCAAAGGCATCATTAAGGTAACATAATACATTTTCATGATGTAAAAAAATATATAGCAGTTTACAGGGAAATGATAACACAGCACCATTCCGTTTCTATTATTGGGCTTACTCAGGCAACAGTTTTTGTTAATATCCATTATAGTGATATATAATAGTAGGTTGGGCTTATAGGGGATATATCTTGCAACGTATCTCATATGGCTGTCTTCACCTTTTAACAGCACAAGTTGTATAAACCTTGGCTTATTATGTAGCAGAATCCTGCCTGCCAGATAATCTTCCTAATTCTTCTCAATCACTTTTACTGTCTTGGCTTCACCTCATTATCACCACATTTTTAACATCAAAATGTCCTTCAGAATTTAAATCAAGTGTACAAAAACAGATATCGTGCCACAAAGCAGACTACTTTCTTGTCATTCTTGTACAGTAGATGTCACATGACATTTATTTTGCTGAATGTACTTTAGGTGATTTCTTGTTCTTGTTTGAAAGTGGAGAATGCTGGAGCCAACATCCCTAGAAGCTCTATCAGTTCCATCACAGTCACACTAGATCCTGATGCAGCACTATTTGGTGCAGGTCTGTCCTGCAAATACTTTTGCTTTGAGAAGTGAGCAGGAGCACTTTTCAGACACAGTATTTATCTAGGTGCATCAGTTAGTGTTGTCCATTGCTGTGTTGTCTGAGGATCACAATAAATTGAATAAGATGGTGGATTCCATTATCAGCCCAGATTCACTGGAGGATGTCACGGAGCTGAAGTGTTAACCAGACTGACTTGGCTCGAGGTTTTCCTGTGATGGATTTTCGAACATCAATATACAGTATATTATTAGAAAATTTCAAATGTGCTCATTAAGTTGCCAATGTTCATGTCAAAGGTTACCACCGTCACTCATAGTTAGAAGGTCATGATCTTTTTGTTTGCTGTTTTATGTCTTTATATGCCCTCTGGTGAATGGACAACCTTTTTTTTTTTAAATGCCTACTAGCCACTTTATCCTGGGATAAGTTTCTACAACACTGATCTGTATAGGGATAACAAATTTCAGACGAGTGGATGAACTAAATTCATTACAAGCAGATTTAGCTGCAATTAAGCTCTCCATGTGGAGCTGACAGTGCAAAAGTTTTGATTTTGAGAGACAGCTCCTACATGGAGCACTATTATTTTCTTTCCACACCAGAGCACAACTTGTTACAGTCGCTGCTTCCATCAGCCGATCACAGGTCATGTCGAACTGATACATCGATTTGCCTTCAGAGCGCACTGCAGACACACACACACACAATTACACACACATTTCATACTGTACTTTAAGATTGTGGTCATCCTCTGCCGGGAATCTTTATCAATGTTTTAGAGTAGTGGCTTTGTATTGTAGTAATGCTGATTCACTACTTAAATGATTTAGAAAGTTTGTGTTAATAGGGTCTTGATTATACAAAGCTAAATAAAATGTTTTGGAAAGGTGTTTATTTCAGCACTGATGCAGATAAACAAACAGAGGCAGCTGTAAAGACAATTTGTTGTTATGCTGATACTGATGATCATGTTCCTGGTGATGTTAGATTGTTCTCTCTGGGTTTTTATCCATTTTGAATTACTGTTCTGTAGACTGGCTCATGAAACGGCTTGAATCAGTCTCTTTTGTTGAGAGATTTGTTAGTTGATGAGACTAGAATTCAGTCGCTGATTGGAAGTCATATTTATAGTTTGAGAATTTTTACCACACCTGTTTAATTTTCACAGATTTTGTAAGAAAGGAATTATAACAATTTTCATGAGGAGAGAACAACTAGTCACTGAACCAGCTCACAGAGAACTGCAACACTTCTTGATGCAGCACTATCTCGCTCTCTCTCTCTCCGCCTGCATAGTCCTATTAATAAAAGCTGGCAGTGCTGCCCCGTGCCGCACTATGTTACTGAGTAATAATGTGTTTTGTCAGAGAGAGGAATATGAATGTGTGTGTGTGTGTGTGTGTGTGTGTGTGCTCAGTGGGGGAATTGTAGCTTCCAGGGCCCTGTTGTAATATACGAGGGACCACAGAGAATATCACAACTCTAAAACATCAATTACCTCTCTCGCTCTTTCTTTCCCTTACCCTCTTTCTCCCTCTCTTCAGCTCTCTCTTTCTCTCTCTCTCTCTTTCTCTCTCGCTCCCTCGCTCTCTCTCTCTCTCTCGCTGCAGTAAATACAATGTAACCTTGTCATCAGCGTCCCCTCCGCCTCTGTTTCAATTTGACGGTTAAATATGCAGCTGCAATGAATAGCAAAGAATGTGTGTTTGTGTTGATGTGTGTGTCGATCTCTGTCATCTCAATCATTTTCATTCTGTTTATTAGTGTGCCTTTATGTATGCCTAACCATGTAATCATTTTAGTTTCATCTGAAAGGAATATAGATTGTGTGACCTAGAAGGAGACCCTGTTTAAATTATTGACCCAGTTTAGCCCCCCATCTTACACGTAAGCTGTTGGACACTAACAGACTCATAGCTGTGTCTGTTAGTGTGTGTATGTGTGTGTGTGTGTGTGTGTGTGTGTGTGTGTGTGTGTGTGTGTGTGTGTGTGTGTGTGTGTGTGTGTGTGTGTGTGTGTGTGTGTGTGTGTGTGTGTGTGTCAATCCCAAAGCTGATGTGTTGAATCAAAATCACTTGGATACTGATCGTTTAGTCCTTTGGCCTCGTTGCTCATTTTGTTCTTAAGTCCTGTCCGTGAGGATCTGATAGGTGTGTGTTCGTGTGTTTGTGTTCCTTCATCCTGGCATGCCAATTGCAATTTATTTTAACCTGCTCATTTAGCATTTGTAAGCCGCACACAAAAACGTATTCATAAAATGTGTGTTAATGTTTTCATCAACAATTTTAACTCCTTATGAGTCATTATGAGTTATTGATAACATAATGTATCTGCAATAATGAATGAAATATAATAACATACATTAATAAATCTTGCAGTGTTTTACTTTATAAAGCAGCTATTAACTGTTAGTGATAAATACTTAATAGTTCGTATCAATAACAACTTATCATCATCTATTTATACAAGTTAAGGATGCTTTAAGAGCAGGAAAAGTTAAAGTTGACAATTGCATTAATAAATAAAAATGCTTTTACATCTGCCTATTACTACATTATAGTGTGGTATACTGTCAATATTTAATGATTGTTTGTGTACTGCCTTTAAATGCTAAGTAGTGGGTTGTAGGGGTTAAAAAGTGTAACCCAAAAACCTTCTTATCCTTTTCATCAAGTCATTTTAGTGTATAATAGATTATTTAATGTTTGCATTTTCTCAAAACAAGGGAAACATCTTTCAGTGGGGAGTTTCTGTGCATATTAACTTGTTTCATGTAGTTTCTAAATCAAGTAAAAAAAAAAAGATTATTCTTTGTTTACAAACGTAGATTTCTATAAAATTCTTCAAAATTCAAGTTGTTTTACTGCCTTACTTCACTGCTCTGTGTGTGTTGATGTTTGTAGATACATGTGTGAAAGTGGCAGAGAAACATTATTGCAGATGTATTGGGAGAATGTACATCAGCCAACATCTAAACAACGGCGCATCATTAATCATAAGAGGCCTGTCCTCTGTGTCCCTGGCCTGTAATTTGTAGGACCTTTTACACTGTTAACTGTCCTGCTTTATGAGCTCCACTCCACTAATACCGAAGTGCAGTGATAAATCACCTGAACACCTAATCCATGACTGTATTTCGGAATCGGCTGCGTGCATTGACCTGCAGAGAGGTGGATGAAGGGGAAATGGAGCAGGAGATGAAGCAGCGGGGTGGCCTGATGATATAGAGACCATCCTGTACCCAGAGGGTTAGAAGCTGGTTATCCACAAATCACATTTATGAGCCCTGCTGTCAAAGCATCGTTGAGCAAGTCAGCAAACCTTATCTGTTTTGAGCTTTGGTTCAGTATGTGCATTTAAAGTCAGTCCTTGTTATGCTCTATGGAATTTAGCAGATGAAATGCCTTGTAAAGATGACAGGGTATAAACAGTAATGTTCTGATCCAAAGGAAAAGCGTACATGTATTTTTAATTGCTATCACAAAAACTTTAACTTTGCAGTTGAAAGCTACTTTTCTTAGTTTTATATTGTCACTAAATGTCCAGTGTTATGCTGAATTGTATCTGAAGCAAAGTCAGTATTATGAAAGTAATTCAAACCTGCTTGTTTGTGTTTTGTTTAGGGTGTTCCTGGAAGCTCGGGCCCCCCTGGTAGAGACGGCCCCCCAGGAACAAGGGTAAGACAAAACACTGACATTGCCTCTATTGGTTACTGTTACACAGTGTGGTTCTTGGAGATATAAGATATAGTATAGTGATGCATATATCTACTCTACTGCGGAAATTACTTATATTGTCTAAGTCTCTATATACTATAGAGCGATGTTGATAATATAGGTCTTTTTATTTAGTTTTGAGTTAAATGGGGTATAAAAACAAAATCCTGTGGCAAAATTACATTTGGATATGGTTTTAAGAAAAGGCATGTAGTTATAGCAATACATGACAACATAGAGTTTTTATATTTTTTATATTCAGTCAAAAAAAGAGCAATCACAAAGATCTAAAAAAAAAGATTTGCTTAGGATACACAACATTGTTTTTCAAGTTGTGTCAAGTTGTGGTACTTTTTCAGCTCTGTATAGTATCTGAATTTTCAATTCTTATCCCAGTTGAAGTAAAAATATAGTAACTGTGGTTGACAGAGGAATCAGGCCTTATAATACCCAACTGGGCTGTAAATACCAAAACAGTAACGCAGTCAGAGCGTAATGTGTTAGCAAGCATAAAGAAGAGGTTTTATCCAAATACGTAATATGATAACAGAAAAAGTTTTGTTCTGGCTTCGCTCCTGGCGAGGTGAAAGACTCTACACATAATCCATCAGCTGTCTCTTTGTTGGCTGATGGAGGTCCAGACAGTCATCCCCTTTGTGTTTGTCAACTGGAGTTTCTTTTCCTGATGCCAGATAGGTTTCGAGATCATGAACTTTCAGCAAGAAAAGTATTAAAGGACCAGTGTTTAGGATTTAGGTTGATATATTTGCTAAAATGTAATATGATATTCATAACTATTTTTGTATTATGTATTATGTCTAATCACCTGAATTTTAATTTGCGTAGAATGAGTTCTTTATATCTAGAAAGAGAGCGTGTCCTCTACACAGAGTCCGCCACGTTGCACAACCGGATTCTGCAAAAGCACAGAACGACCAAACCAAGCATGGGCTCTAAAGAACTTTGCATGTTTTTGGTTACATGAAGGGCATTGTACTTTTCCGACATGAGTGTAAAACTGCAGTAACATTAGCCTCCGAGTGCAAAACCGTGGTTCTTCCAACCGCCGTCTGAGTTTATTGCTCCTAAAGAAAGGTAGCCGAACAGTCTTGAAAGAAACCACGGCATTACCTCGGTTTTGAACTCAGCTGCTCATGTTATCATAGTTTTGGAAACGGAGGATTGAACGGAGGGGTATGCAGTAGGTTGCAATCTTCAACCTAGATGACACTAAATCATACTATAGGGCCATTTACTTACAATTGGTTTTAGGTTTGCCAATAACAACCATTAAAAAAAGCATTGATTATTACTTTTCTTGTAAGCAGCAGTGTGCTGCAGATTTCTGAATATTTGCTTACTAGGTTAACTGACTATAGCCTGCAGACAAATGGGGCTAGGTTTTGTCTGTAGACATCACTTGCGAAGCATTGCAGTTTTGATGATATGAAATGATATCTGAATATTACCTTCTTTTACAAACAAATGTATTAGTATGGAAGTGTGTGTCTCAATTTGGCTCAAGGATGTTGCTAAACTAGCCACCAGTTGTTGTCTTCCATTGTCTATAACACATATGCATTTAGTGCCAAAAACCTGAATAATGAACTAATCATATGATGACATTCATATATAGTTCCTTTTATGTATACTAGAGATTTTTAAAGAGCACTGCATTAGATTGCTAAAGTAAACTCTTTGATCAAATAAGTTACAACATATACAATATTCAAGAATATTAATATATAAATATTTACAACTTGATTATTTTATGGAACAATTATGAAAAGCCCAATCTTTTAGAAGAACCACCCTACTCTGAACTGTCTATTCAAAACACCTACACTCATACAATACAGTACATGTTTAATATTTAAATATTGAGTGTAATCATGTGAAATTTACTTATCAAGGAGCAACTTTAGATGCTTTATATTTGGAGAGATACTCTCTTTGTCTCTTTGTGGCATTGATTATGACAGGCTTCCCAAATCCATATTTCATCAAGATGCTACATATCTATTGTGTATTTTATATTTGTGATTGTTGTAGACACTTTTAGCAAAGAATTACACCATCGGTGTGTTTGTAATGCCACAAAGAGATAATTATGATTTGGTTTTCATAATACATTTCTATTGGTTGTATTTCTATTGTTGCAGAATAACTGCAGCATCACACTCTGATGTTTCCAGTAGCATGCTCAGGCTGAATTCTCTCTAAATGTTTTCTTTCAGTAGATGAATTGAAAGCGGTAGGGAAGGGGACGCAATGAATACTGATAAGAATCAATCCACAAGAGGTCATCAACAGCCATTTATTTTATCACTATTTTTTTGACAGCGATATAGAAAGCTCTGAACAATAATTAGAAATAAGAATCAGCTTTTGAAGAACAAATTAATTGCTACCTAGTCTCTGACATCCAATGTGTACAAAGCAGATCGGGGAAAGCAGGTAGCCCTTTATTGACCAGTTTCACACTAGTCCACTGGGTATAAACACTGTGCTAAACTTTTGTGAGGTGTATAAAAGCCAAAAGAAGTCTGGCAAAGACTTCACTGCAGCAGCCAGTTAGATCAGTTGAAACAACAGTAAGTGTCTCCTGGGTACTTTATTTGTCTATATCACAGTGAAATGGATAACGGAAAGCTATAAATCTTGAGGCTTTTTCAACCCGGGACCAAACTGAGTACAGGCGCATAAAAAACATGCCTCCTCACTCCTGTCATAACTCACAACTTTATTATTTAAGATAAACTCATGACCTGTTCATTATCCAACACTGAGAGAGTTCAGTTCTTATCAAAATTTTACTTGGGCGTCTAAATTTATCTCAGAGCACTTCGCAACTAAATCTTAATACAAATTAAAAGTTCAATCTGTTTCATAATATTGAATTGTTAACACAGAAAGAACCTGCCCTTTGTTGGTGGGTTTTTCAGTATGCAAATAAAATGAAACCTGTTACAGCTTTGTAATCTTTGAATATCAGAGAAATTATACATTTGCTTGAACATGACTTCCTGAGAAGGCAGGAAGCTGAATTTTTTTATATGAATACTAACAAAAAGAAAAAGTTATAGCCAGTGATGGGAAGGTGTATAGTTTAACACCAGACTGACTCTATCCCAATGTCTCAAGTAATGTTTCTTTGCTTCAGAGTATGTAACCTTTTGAATTGATGACTCTTTTTGTCCAGATGCGCTTCTGCTCAATTTAAAATGATTTCAAAGTAATTGGAGAGACATTGTGAGACTTGGATATTGGGAGGAGCCAAGGCCTCCTCCAGAGTCCCATTAGTGAGTTTTAACTGGGCGAGTGTTTACTGTGTGACACCAGAGTGACTCTCACAGAGGAATTTTCTGATGTCACAGCTTCTCAGAGAAGCTCATGCACATGTTATAATTAAATAGATTAAGATTGTATTATGTTTAACCTTACAGAGGTTCAACTGGATATCATATAAGGAGTGTGTCCATGTTGAAAGGGCATCAGCCTGAATGTATGACCACAAAGTAACTTCAGACATCCAAGCTAAAATCAAAGGATTAACTGAACCTCAGGTTAAGCTGTTTTCCAGGACAATCTGAAAATGTGTTTTAATAACACTAAATTTGTTCAGTTTAAATGGCCTATAAATCTTAAGATAGATCAAAGCCATCATCATGTCATAATATACCATGTTATTATATGGCATACCTTAAGAAAACCAGACAAAATACAGAATTGTCATGCAGTCGGTATGAATGTGCTTCTTAAGTTAAAGCTCCAGTTTCATAGTCACGTGTTCTCCTCAAACCACAGCATCATGGGGAAGACATTAAATGGTGGAGATGGTTTTAAACACCTTGAGGAAACTATAATACTCTTTTTCTTTGTGAAAAACTCCAAAGTCTTAATGTGAAAAAGCCAACAGTCACGAAGAATGCACCTGTATTTTCTACAAACTGTCTAAAAGTAAAACCAAATATAAATGTTTGATTGGAGGCATTCGTTGGCAGACCTGGAGTTTGGACACCAACCGATGTATAACTGAATGGATAACTGTCTTAATGTCGGTTTAGTCTTGAAACTTGCAGGCCATTTAGAAAGGGCTTGTGCAAAACAAAGTTCAACCTACATTTATGAAAGTGCATCTAATATTTAATATACTGAGCGTTTTTATCTGCGTTTCTCAGGGTCTGCCGGGTAATAATGGACCACAGGGACGACAAGGGCCTTCTGGACCTGTTGTAAGTGTCTATTTTCTTATTATTCTCAGCATCTTTTTGTCTGATACCTGGGCCTGACTGAAACTTATGCTTTCTGTCACCTTTCTTCTTCTCCATCTCTTTCTTTTACTGCCTGTCTTTCTCTCAGGGAGTACCAGGAGCACCAGGAGCTCCAGGTCCTGGTGGATCAGCAGGGTCCCAAGGAGATCAAGGACTTCCTGTGAGTGGAAACTATTGTTTTATTTTATTAAGATTGATGTGAGAAAAACCTTAAAGCGTCAAAATACTGAATTTGAACATGTCCCCCTAAATTTACAGGAGAACAATAATCAAAGCTGAATCACAAAGTCACAGATTTGTTTAAATATGAATAACATTGTGGTTCAATTCCAACGCTGACACGGGGCTCACGCAGATTGTTTATTCTTCTCCATTTGTCCTGTTTTTCTGATCTTAATCTTGAATGAAAACAGCATGGTTTTATTGAACACAGTCCTCATGATAACACATGTATCATTTAGTCAGATATTGGTATTACTAATAATGCTTATCTATTTAGAATATCAGAAAGCAAGTCTTATAATGTTGACCTCAGACTAAACGTATAATAATTAATCTTTTGAAAATCAAAACCTATGAAGGTTCACCTTTGATTATAAAAGTACAGTAAGTCCGTTTATTAAGCCCTGCAACAGAATAAGAAAGATGTGTAAGTGACAGAGCAGGATGCAGAGGAGAAGATGTTGGGCTCCAAACTTTTTGTAATGTTAACAGAAACAGATGATACTGTGATGTTGATGACAGCTAATCTAGTCTTGGGTCAGCTCTGCAGGCCAGAAGCAAAGTTTGGCTCAGAGAGGCAGAGCTATAAATCACTTGCCAAAACTCTCTCTCCCTTGACACACACACACACACACACACACACACACACACACACACACACACACACACACACACACACACACACACACACACACACACACACACACACACACAAAAAAAACATATACAAAAAAAACGATGAGAGGTCACATCTGCCTCATCTCAAGACGTAGAAGACACACACACCCCAGACAAAAAGCAATAATGAGCAATAATCTCTTAAACATCTTAAACTTTTTGTTTCAAAATTTACCTCAACATTAAATTGCTAATTCAGTCGTTGTTCTGCACCCTGCAACCCTTCACCAGGTTTCTGCAGCAAGATTATATTTTCCTCTTAAACAAGTGATTTTTATCTGAAATAGCAGCCATATAAATCAGCAGGGAATTTTTTGCATTTTGTTTCATCGTGTTGTAACTGACCTTAAGACGTGAGAGTCATTCCGAGTTGTTTTGTTGAGGCGGACACATCTGTCCTACTACTTTGAGATTTGCTGAAGGACAGTAGATTTATACCATGTTATCAAGACATGATAACAGTGTAAAGATGCAGAGTGGCAAGACTTAAAGCACTTTCTGCAATTTCTTGAGTTCATGTTCAAGTATCTAATGTGAAATACCAAACTGTTCTGTTTTAGAAATTACATGATTCATCTGGAAATGTTGTGCTGTATCTATCAATCAACAGAAGAAAAAAAACATTTGATTTTAGCTTATTATCAGGTCTGATCAGGGGCCAATTGGTCCTTTGTCAAGAACAGTGAGTCAACCACCTGACGTTTTTCTTCCTCTATATTGCTTTACTTGGTTGCAAGCCAACTTAAAAAAGCAACAGTCTTCTTGGGATTGTTTTATCAGTCCACACTGAAGAGCTGTACAAGAGGAAATCCATAAAATAACTTCCCTTTGTGGATGAACTGTAAAACATTTTGAGTGAAAAACGTTGACTCTGTACTTTGGACAGATTCTGCATACACAGTCCACAATAGGAAGATAGTTTTGATAAAATAATCAAATAAATAAGATGTGTATGAGAGATTTTCCTCCCTTTTTCACACTCATCCTTACTTTGGCTCCCAAACAGTTTGATTTGGTTTTCCCATGTCACACTGATGAGACAGTAGACATTTATATGTCCAGGAAGACTCAGGAGATCGAGACAGATGCACAGAGGAGGTCCAGGAGAACACTTTTATTGTGGAGACCTGCACTCCATTTCAGCGGCTGTGTCAAATGTTGGCACAGGCTTTCTATCATCTGCAATAAAATGCACATTCTCTATGATATGCCAAACCTGTACACATAGGTACTCATCGTTCTTTATCCATCAACCCACTCAACACACAGCCAGTCAGACGGTGGTCAAGGATATGTTTCCCCAAGATAAACAAGCTTTTATTCAAAAGCTGTAACAACATCAAACTGATATGTATCATATCAGCACATGGTTCTGTGGCCAGGAAATAGTTGTCTTTTATTTGCCTCCGGATCACAATGCGACATGCATCGACCGGCTTTATGTGCTTGGCAGGTTTCTGTGTGTGCGTATGTGTTGTGATCAGATATGCATCTGTGTGTTTTACAGTGTTGGCAGTAGCAGAAAAGAATCCCATCCAAGCCAAAGAATTGCACTCTGTTTGTGGGCACACATGCTTTGGGGCTTATGTGTGTGTTGTTTTTCGGACAAAAAGAACCTGGACACAAATGTCAATGTTTTTAGTCATACCAGCTGTAAGATCAGAGAAGAAAAAGTTTGTGCATGTGTTTGTGTGTGTGATGAAGAGGAATAAGGAAAAGGAGAGAGATCGGAAGTAATGAGATGAGGACATTAAAGGAGGGGGAGAGACTAATTCTGAGTACACATCCCAGTCGAATGTTTATTCTCCTCCTTTGCTTTTATGTTCCAGGGTCCTGCTGGTACCAAAGGTGATAAGGGAGAAAGAGTAAGTCATTCCACTAACACACTTCAACCACTGTTTAGAGCAAATCATTTTTTACTGCTCTATTATATAGTGGAAATATTGTTATTTTGCTAAAGGAACTGTCAGACTATTACTCACTAATACTTTACACCCTTGTTTTGAAGAACACATTCAATGTTTCTTGTTTGTCTTTTGCACCAACTTAACTTCATTCTCTTTTTTACTCCCTCAACCTCGTTTAGAGCAAACCAAACCAAACCAATCAGTGTTCATTGTTAAAATTTGTAGCTGGGCAGGGTCTGTATTTCTGCTGACACAGTAGCCAGGTCATCAACGACGCAGGCTTGAGAGGCTTGCAACTTGAATAAAACCTGTAATTCCCGTTTGTGCCCCATTTGATCAACTGCTAAGGACATTTGTACCTCGCTGCGGTATGGCAGGAACTTTTCCTCTATGTTCTACATTTTGTGTGGTTGCCCAGTTTAAATGAAGCTGTTTAGAATATTGTTAGTATCTTCTAGTGTGCATCTACCCTTGTTGTATTTCAAAGGGATTTAAAAGGTTGTATATGATTGGGGGAAGGTAAACATTTGCTGCAAAGCGTTTTTTCCTCATATATATTTTTTCAATCGGTCACATCTTTAATTACAAACATCAGTTTATCTGTGAGACCTTTTTTATTCAAGATGCATTCGTGTCTTTTAAACTTATCAAGAGTCTCAACTCCATTACACTAAAGCAATACAGGTCTAGTGCCAATTAGACGACTCAAAATCAATATCTCTTCAATGGAATATTATTTTGAAGGGGTAATGACTGGAAACTAAAATGATGTCAAAATCAAATCAGCATATTGACTTTACTTCCCTAGCATGGGTCAAGAGTCAAAATCGCTGGATATACTTCACTTCCCCTAATGCAACTTTACAGCACCTTTCATTAGATCTCCTCCTCTTGCCTCCTAAATGGCCACTTGCAAACCCCACGACTCAAGATTGTAATGTCACATCTCTAATGGCATTACTATAACATCATCAGGGTTATTTCTTTCAAACTTTGGAAAGCTCCTCCAGTGCCACAGAAGAGGTTATTCAACGGTGTTCATGGGTTGTGTAACAAGTAAACTGAAGTTTGAAGGATAGGATTAGATACAATTTAAGGCCAACAGTTAGAAAATAATTTCAAGTTTTCAACTCATTACCATCTCTAGTTTCAGGTCACTATAAGCTAAATGGATATTAAATAGGGCTTGTCATACAACAAGTTAAATCTCCAATGAAAATGACTCACGTCAGGTTTCACAGCCACTTATTCCAGCTATCAACTTCAATAAAAACAAAGAACTTAAATACTTATATACCTTGCTTTCATAAGTGAGCTGTTTGGGCCAATATAAATATAAGGGGGCATCAGAGTGTGGAATAAGGGTAGATAAACAATAAATCACCCATCCACCAATTTATTAACCACTGGTCTGACTGCTAATGTAACTGTGGTTGCTCAAATTGAAAAGTGGTATCAGTCTACTGTGTGGTTGTATAATATCAGACCATGAGAGCTTCATGTTTGTTCTTCAGGGTGATGTACAATCCCAAGCTGCTGTTCGAGCCATCGCACGGCAAGTGTGTGAGCAACTCATCCAGAGTGAGTAATCAGGGATATGTACACAATAACACCAGCATGTTATTATGTACAATTTACCCTAATGAAAATGTTCTCCTCCTCTACCTCCTGCAGGCCACTTGTCTCGCTATAACTCCATACTGAACCAGATCCCCGTCCAGTCATCGCTGTCAGTCCGAACAGTAACTGGACCCCCCGGAGAGCCAGGTAGGAGAGGCCCCCAAGGACCTCAGGGAGAGCAAGGGCCAGCTGGCAGGCCAGGCTTCCCAGGGACCAGCGGCCAGAACGGACGACCGGGAGAGAGAGGTGAGAGAGGAAAACGTTTAAGGATGTGTCTGTGAGTAAAGACAGGTATTGGCATGATGCGTAACACGTGTGGAGTGAGAGACTGGAAAATTGAGCCTCTTTTGGATCCAATGAGCCCAATTGTTTTCATGTGTGATGATGTTATTCCCCATAGTAGCCATTTCACATAGTGAGATAAAAATTTTTTTTAAACATCACCGTATAAAATTACCCGTTGTGACCTCTAGGATAATCATAGCCTCATTAAACCTTACTACCACATGCTACTGACTTAGGGTATTCAGAGAATGTATGGCTGTCTTAAGTTAAATGAGAATAAGGGCGTTTCCCATCCAATCCAAAGGTTCAGTTCTTGCAGAAATCTCCCAAATTTGATTGCGAATCACAGCATGGATTTTTCTATGGGGTACCCCAAGGTCTTGGCACCTTAATTTGGTATTTTAAATGATTTTTTGATAATTTTTTAGCATTTTCTAAGTTGTTTTTTTAATTTAAATTTAGCACCAAATCTGTGTAACAAAAGGTGTCACCCCAACAAGTGCTGCAACAACGTATGCAACGTGAATGAGCATGGGAATCATATTCTCTCCCAATAATGTTGAAGCATCTTAAATTAATCTTCAGTTTCCTAGCTTTCAGATGTTGTATACCACTTCTGTGTGGCATATTTTGACCTGCTCTCTTAACTTAAAGATCCCCTGTTCCCCCCACCCCCCAAATAATGTAAATGCGGTCTATTTGGGTCTCTAATTGTTAAACTCTTAGAACTACTGCATATGGTGAAAAAAAGGTTGTACACGTTATCATTATGAACCTAAACATATCATAGTGAAGTTTTTTTTAGTACTCACAGCTGTCAAGATACCAGCTTAGTTCATTGTCTATTCATCGTCCTCTCTTTTGCCTGGTGGTGGTCGGTTCGATATAGCAAACAGACCTCAGGGGATGGACCAAAATGCAGACAGACACAGGGAACAGTAGGATTATCAACGATGATTTTAATAAAGAAAAGTCCCCCAAAAAAGTTACAAGGCAGGTGAGTCCAAAAGTGAGTAGGGCAGGCTGAAAAAACACAAGCGAACAGAAGAAAGGGTAAGGGAGAAATCCAACAAATGTGATCACGGAAAAAATGAGGGAAAACTACAAAGACAGGAAGTCAAACCAAAACATGACACAACGGGCAGGGTACCTCAAAATAAAACAGGATACAAACTAAACCAAAACCAAGATCTTGACAATTAAAAATATGATAAACTACTAATACTTCATTGTCTTCAAAGACAAAATAAAACAAAACAAAAATGAAAGTTTATGTCCGTTGCAAAATTTGTAGGTCAAGCAGCGTTGGAGCTGATTCCATCTCAATGTCCTGTTGGTGTCCTCTCATTGAGCAACATTCATTTTGGACAAAGATTGTTATTGTGACGTGAATGTTTAAAGCTCTTGTGTTGTAATAAATGTTTCTGTATAACAAGAATGTCCAGCTGGTGAGGCATTTGTCGTAATTAAATGCATTACTGTGTGTAAATTATACATTTTCCTTGTCAACAATATACAGCAGCTTTTACTGTGAAAAGAGCAGAACATTTTTCACAGTTTGAGCTTCAACTTGTCTGCTTGTTTGCTGCTTTTTGTGGTCTAGCCTGCTCTCTTTCTCACAGTCAGGGTCATAGCTCTGCAAGGTTCAGTCCAGGCCAGAAGGCAGTAACTCCAATATCCATGAGCTCATTCCCCTGCCCCTAGTCTTTAGTGGAGAAACAGCCTTTATGAGGCTCAGTCTTCATCACTAAAACATGCAACCCACACTAAAGACCCAAATACCGACTAAGCCTGCACACACGGAGGTTCAGGAAAGCTGAGAGCGGCTGTCAGGAAATGTCCAGCATGGTTCCCTCCCCTTTAGCAGTTCAGAACTTTGATTCTCCCAAATAACATTTACAATCTTCAACCACCACACACACATACACACATACTTTATTGTTTTATAGGCTGAACTGAAACCAGAGTAGGCCAAATATTATTAAAGATGTATTGCAGGCTTAAGAAAAGTAGACATGTTATATTAAGTCAGATGATCCATGTAAGGCTGATTCCAGAATGAGGAACAAAGCTGTGATAGGGCTAAACAGATTAAACAATTTATAGCCCACATACAATATTGTCCTGAATATAGAGAGACTATATGGGTCAGTTGGTGGCCATTGTAGAGAAAATATTACGAGACGAGGCCGCCAGTGTAGAGAATATTATATTTATTTGCGGTAATGTTCTTTTGAGCCCCACTGTGCTTATTTCCTCTTTACTGATGCAATTGATTAAGGCGGTCATAAAAGCAGCATTAAATTAAGTCTGCAGATCATCAGCTTTGTGTGGTTTTCTAATATTAGAGTGCATCCATTAGGTCATTCAAACAGCTGCACCACTGGACAGCAGCGCAAAGCCAAGTGTGAGTTTATCATACATTTTATTAGACTGATCTTCCATGCAAAAATTGTCCAGGACATTTCTCACCATTTTGGGATAGAAAGTGGTGAAATATTTTTCCTAAGTAAAAAAAGTAAAAGAAACACGAAATACAAAAATTGTATTTGAGTACATGCATCTAAAAGGGCAAAAATAAGATGTGGTTTTGAGTTTAATGTGTATGTGCTGGAACTGTGTGTTTTCAGGTCTTATTGGAGAGAAGGGAGAGAAAGGAAGTCCAGGAGTTGGAAGTCAGGGACCACGAGGACAAACCGGACCTCCAGGTAAGATACTGACAAACCTATACACAGTTCTGAGCATGCTCAATAAGCTAAACATACTGAATCCACTCTTTTAGTCTTGGTGCTATATATTATATATATATATATTATTTGTGGTGGCAAACTGGAGCTTCCATATGAGGAATGTTTTTTATTGTGTTACCTCTGAAAACCAAAAGTTTCAAATACTGAAACAATATAATTGTACTTATACTCAACGTGTTTTGGATCTGCGATACTCTTCGTTAAATCTCTGAGAAAAGCAAGCAGACGTTTTGGAGCGTGAGTATAATTCGCTGAATTGATTTCCCTGTGTGAGGTTTGGGGTTTGGGTTATGAAAATATGTCAGTGTTGGGATTTACTGTTTACTGTTGTGCGATCAATACTCACAGAACAAGCTGACAAAACTGCCCGGAAGTTCCAAAAGTTCAATATATGAAAAAGGAAATCTTCTCTGAGAGAAATGTATTGGGCAAAGCTCTCCATCTCCGTCTCTTCCCTATGCTTCTCTGGAATATTTGTGGGATGACAATTTTAGCTCTTGGCAAATGACACTCCCCCCAAATTATTGATTTAATATTTCAGCTGACTGCTGAAGTGAGTCCTGATGGAGTACTTTTTCTTGTGTAAACAGAAAACAGAAGCCTCTGGCTAAAAACTGTTATTCCCAATCCTGCCCTCAGGACATTCACTATCATCTCCCTCATCCAGAAATGACAATCACGTCTTTTCTGCCATGTTGTCACAACAGCAGAGAGAGGGATTTAGAGGAGATTGAAGAGGTGATATTACAGTGACAGGATGTAGCCTGGATGGCACATTTCAGTTTATTTTCCTATCCTCTCTTCTTTATCCCCTCTCTTCAGGTGTCACACTGGCAAAGTTGTTTTACTGAATGTTTATTGATGATGGACCTAATGTATTAAGTTTTAAACAAATTTTTCCTCCATCCTCAGGCCTGCCAGGTGAAGGACGGACAGGCAGCCAGGGCCCCCCTGGTCGGCCTGGTAATCCAGGAACACCGGGGAGGTCAGGGAATCCAGGTGCCACAGGACCAGCCGGCCCGTCAGGATACTGTGACCAGAACTCCTGTCTGGGGTACAATGTCGGAGGTAAACACTTTACTTTAACACCCCTTATTAAGCATTTACATGCAGTATACATCCATTTTATAAACTGTTAATAGAAAAAACTATAATATAGTAGTGAGCAGGTATGAAGACATTTTGTTTGTAACATCGCAGTATTTTTAACAATTATAACTTATCCTACGAACACACCTTCAGTATACAGTAGATAGCATCGCTATATAGAAATGATAGAATATATATATTTATTTTTTGGATTTTCAAGTAGAGCCATGACAGAAAAGACTAGGAACCACTGCTGTAGAAAAATGAACACAAAGCACACATCTACACAGTAGGTCAGGTTCCGCTAAACAAAAATAACATTTTGACTGAAATATTTTCCCAAAAGCAGTCAAAACACAAAATATCCAAATATCCGTTGTTTAGACTTTATTTGTGCGAATATGTTCTTTGGAAGCTGAGCATTAACTTTAATCCCTCTTTTTACACTTTGAAAATACTTCTTCAGAGCAACCATCTGTGTTACCAGGATCAATTCAGACATATTTTGTTATATTTGCTAATTTCTTGACATAAACAGGTGAGACATTCTAACCCTGACCAGTCTTTCCAATTTAATAAACTATCTTTTACCAGTATAAAACACTGAAATATGGTTTTCACAGTGACAGCCGGCTGTGAGATAATTATTGTTCTCATAAAGCTCTCAGAGAATTGGAGAACGATCTAGCTTTTATGGTTGTTCCACTGTGAAGTTTATACATTCATGTCCACACTGATGGATTAAGAAATTAATTGTGTCACTGCCCGATGCTATTTATCTATAATGAGATGCAATGAAATGTGCTGTTACATTCACATTCAGACACACACACACACACACTGGACATCTTGGAATATTCATAGTGATGAGGACCTTTATGGATCCATTGTCTTGGGCCAGATCAGCAGTGATATTGCACATCTAACAGCTTCTTATGACACGTCTTAATGAAACATCATCTGCTACAAGTAGCTGATGGATTAAACATAACTTCATCCATCAAATGTACCAAAATTTTAATCTTGCCTAATATTATCAAACTTGCAATGATTAAATGTGGCCTCCTTGCCCACTTTAAAGAAAAATAGCGTGTGTAGTAGTATTGTTCCTTTCGCCACAGCTAGATTT
The DNA here is from genome assembly GCF_027596085.1 of Anoplopoma fimbria. Lineage (NCBI taxonomy): Eukaryota > Metazoa > Chordata > Actinopteri > Perciformes > Anoplopomatidae > Anoplopoma > Anoplopoma fimbria. Next base: position 3,040,275 of record NC_072468.1, read on the forward strand.
TGAAGGGATAGTTTAGTTTACTTGTATTTTCCTACTAACCTGAACCCATTAAAAAAAATGTATACAGTTTAAATCTGAGGGTACAATGCAGTAAGCCTGTAATATCTCGATTACTGGAAGTCAAGAGAAAGTCACCAAAAATGCATAGATGGGTATGCCATACAAATGTCATGATATAGTATGAATGAAAAAGTAATTTAAAATGTCCAATTATAGTATGTCACAAAAGTTGTAAAAAAACAGCCTTTGTTTGTAATTAACGGTCTTCTAGTACTGGTTGGTTGATAAAATAGTAACTGTTGAATATTATCATATCTCCTTCATGTCAGAAGTCTAATTTCTCAAAATATAATTAAATTAAACTCATTTTTAGTGTGGCTGTATACATGCAATGAATTACCTTCAAATTAGTATTTATTGAGTAATATGAGGTAAAACACTGCAGTTATGGTGTATAACTACAAAAAATGGCTGAGCTCAGTGTTTGAGTCCGTTTTACTAACAATGGATGTTATATGTGGGTATACTGTGTACTCTCTTGTTTTACTACTGAATTCTGTGTTGGAAATCTTTGATTGCACTTTCTTGAGTACAGAAAGAGAAATAAAGATTTGACACATTTTCCTTCTTTCCAAAAGTTTATTTGAATGTCTTAATATTTATTTGAGCTAAATGTTTTATAAGAACCTCTCAGTGTGTGTATTTTCTTCCTCTGAAAGTGAGAAAATAGATTCCAACACTAATTTCTCAACCTCCAAAACCGCAACCTAACAGCTGTGGAAGTACTGTCAGTGCGGATTCAGAGGTTTAACACTTTGGGGTCGTTGGGTTTTCGTCCTGATATAAGGTGTAAAATCTTCTCCCTGTCTCTTTTTTTCCTCCTGTGTTCCCCTCCCCCTCCCCCTCTGCCTCTTTCTCTTCCTGACTGAAGTTCAACAGGACTATGGGAATGATTACTGAGGAACATTCTTCAACCGTCCTCCTCTCCTCACCTCCCTCCACTCCTCGCTCTGTGCCCTTCACATATGACTAAAAACTGAGAAAATAGATCAAATATTACTTCAAGGCCTCCATATTTCTTGGAAAGGATAATTACTCCTGACCCCGGTGTTTAACCTCTAAACGCTGCAGCAGCGATTAATACATTTTGTTTCTCCAGAAACCTTATTCCAACCAACACTGCATTTTACAGAATCTTTTGTAAAATGATCTGGATTTTTTTAATGCAACTAATCTAACGAACAAATCTGTGTATTCATCCATTTAAAGTTTTTCAGTCAGATTTTCAGTCTTTATGCACACAATGCTCAGTGTTTCCTTATCATGAAAAAAACTGGATTAATTTTCACCATAAATTAACGTTCTTGATAGAATTGAATCGTTAATATTGCTTCTTCATCATTTGACAGTCTCTGAGACAAAAATGGATGAGCTCTTCATCCCACAAGACCAAACAAAACCCCATAACGCTGCTGCGAAGATCACCACCACTGATCTCTGTGCCATCTGTCAACAAATACTGGTGCACAAAATGGTTTGCTGCTGCAGCCTCTGCTTCAAGCACAAATCTCTCCAAAGCTAATCTCATTTTTCAAAGCCCGATGGAGCAGCTAAATAGTGATGAATTGCTTTAATGCTGATTTGGTGCATTCATTACTGAACAACCACTCTATCTGTACATCTCATGTACTGTAAACTGGGCAAAGGTTTACCCATAATGTGACCCAGATGTGATCTTTTTTGGCATTATGGGGTAAAAAAACAGATTTGTCTTAAATTTCATTAACTCACTTCCTCATTAACCAAAAACGTTTGGAGTCAAATATGCCTGTGCAACTCCTTTTCAACTTGTTTTGTAACATTTTAATAGGGCAGTGCCTCGTTATTGCTGTTAAGTGACAGTGGTGGCATTCAAGCTAGTTGTACTCCCAATGTCAGCCTTCAGACTTTCCTCCATGTTCCCATTGGTGGTGGTTAGCTACAGTGAATCAGAAACATTAACTCCAACTGACTCTAAATATTCCCACCACCCCAGTCCAACCCCTGCCTCACGGCGGCTACCAGCCCTACAATCAGCCGTACAACCCTGCTGCAGTTGCTTACAACAACGACCAAGGAGGCCAGGATGAGGAGGACGAGGAAGAGCAGGACCCCTATTACCGTGGCGACCCCCGTCAGTACTACCCCCAACAGCCTTCACAAATGGCTAACGGCCAATATGGTTATCACTCGAACCCCACCCACTCTGAGGACACAGAGGTGAGGTCACCGGGTATCGCCAGGAGGTTTTCACGTAACGTAGCTGTGTAAATGAGGAGGGAGGACTTAAGAGGAAGGATGGACTCACCAAAAGTGCTTGAGCCCCGCACGCCACAACATACACACTGATATTCATACATGGAAACAAATCAGACACTGACATGCACGAACACATCGTCCCACATCTGAAACTGTGGTGAGAGCCCCCTTCCTGTGTATCGAGTGGTTTTTCTCCACCTGATAAAACAATGTAAATAGCTCTGATGACTCTTGTACAATATCTCTGTAAAAGGGGGGTCTGAAAAGTGCCTGATCTATGTTAGCATCGTCCAGTAGTAATGTAAAGGTAAGACCAGATTTTTTCCCATCTCACAGCTGATTTCAGGACTAAACCCTTCCTTTTGTGTGAAGCTGCATGTCTCCTTTGAGCCAGACATTGAGTGTGTAACTGGACACTTGCATCTTGTTTCAGATGTGTGTAACATGCTAGATTATTGTACGATTCAAATGGAGGACGTTGAGCTGGCAACATTTGTACAGGCTGCTTTTTATAACGATGAATCACGATTCCATGCCGTCTTTATTTTAGTGTGTAAAGGAATATTGAAATGTTTTTGAAGTGATTTTCTTTGTAAGGTATTGTTTGCTTCTTCTTACTATTACTGGAGTTAATCCCCTAAAAGTCCCGGTAGAAGCATCAAATTTCTGTCAAGTTTAATATTACCTTAACACTGTGGAACACAATCAAATGCATTACTTTTTTACACTCATCATTTTCATTCAGAGACCATCGTACTTTGTGCTGCGATAGTTCCTTAAGTTGGTACTAGTACAAACATGGACCAGGTCTGTTCTGGGTTTTAATACTTGTGGTGAGGACAAATCTGTGTTGTTTTGTCTAGTGTTATCGCCCCTGTTTGTTTCGTTTATTGTTCTTATGCAAAGTTGGGCCTGCTCACTGTGGAAGCTGTTTACACACTGGTTGACCTCTGACCTCTTGCAGGAATGAGACTTGCATACAGTTATTAAAAAGAAAAGTCAGCTGCTTCTCGGTGAAACCATTAAGTTCTGAACCACAAGTGTTAACTTTACCCCTACTGCATTTCAGTCTGAAAAAACAAGCACTAAAGTAACTTAAAGTTAAGCTGTGAGCTGGCCCTGGTCTACTCTAGATTGAAACTTTCAAACTTGAACATATTAAATAAGGAATGTGTCTTGCCACAACGCCCCTTCGTACAATATGAACTTATTTATTTTACATTTTGTTTGCTTTTATAACCAATAAATCTGTTATGAGACCATACAATGTGTTTTAAGTCATTTGTATAACTTTTACAGCAAAAAGAGGTTTAAAGGTTTACAACATTTATGTAAAAACACTACTTGACAAGAGCGGGTTTATTAAATTGTTTTATTAGCCTATTTTTAAACTTACATAAAAAGAATGAATTTATACTTCACAACTATAACACACTAACTAGACATGAAGCTCAGGATTTCCTGACCACACTGATGGCCCAGATAGCATCACATTGATTAGTTGGTAGGTTCACAGTGAAACCAAAGGCAGGATCAGCACTACCAGATGTCATTTTTTTAAGGGCCAGATATGATCATTTCATGGTTGTATAAACAGAAGAAAACTCACAAAATCTGATTTTCTCTGATCAGAACTGAGCCACTTGGGTCTTGAGCTGTTTCAGACTATTTCAGGTCTCCCGTCAGTGGTAATGAGAATGACAGTGAGGTTTAATATGTATCGAGGAGCACAGAGTTTGCGTGGATGATGTTGGCATCAAGGTTATGACTTGTGCTTTCCTGTCCAGTCCAGCCTTAATGCCAGATATGGATTTCTTTTTTTAAAGCCAGTGCTGTTTCCTGGATTTAGTTTTTGTAACGTTTCATCTGAACAGAGAAAATTAGAGTTGTGTGTTTTAAAAGGATAACATCTCAATGCGAATCTCAAAAAAGACCTCTGTTTTTAAGTCTCAGAACTAGAAACATAATCAAGGGTGCTGGAGCTTTCAGTGTTGAGTTTATGTGAGAAAAGAAATCCACGATGAAAAGCTTTGGTCATGTCGGGCAGCCTTGATTTCATTTCATCTTGTAGTCTTCAGGTCTGTGGAGAAAAAACAACACATTAGTATGGGGAAGGAAAAAAAAAACCAATAATAAGAAAAAACATGGAGAGAAAGTGGCAGATGAGAAACCACGCAGATCTTATCGGTATTTTTTTTCTTGAAAATGAGACCAGACACAGCATCCTCTGTTCGTTTTTTCCCCTTTAATTTTGAGAAGAGATTGCAGCAGACAGATATTATCAGGACACGCTGTATTGGTTTTGATACAAAGTAGAAAAATGTTATCAATTGTAATAGCTCTGCTATCAACTTCAGCAGTATGTTTATGCTGTGGATTTTCTGTGTCTGAGCACTGTGTGCGTGTGTGTGTGTAATAATCTGTTTCCTCTGCTCCAAGGTTTACTGAGAGAATATTAACTATGTGTTTAATAAAAGGTAACAATTGAATCGCCCTTGATGACCTCAACACACACATATTTGATCAGTCAAATGAATAAGACAGCCTGTGAGTGAATATTAACTAGGCTGAGGCCCATCCCTTAAATAAACCAGGATTAGCTTGACCTTGGTGACCACACGCTGACGGGCCTGAGCACACGCACTGATTGGCTGAGGAGATTGGACCAGTAAACAAAAAGAAGTGGCTCATTTATCACACACACTCTGACAGCGGTGCAGAACGTAATGTACACATGCTGTTCGTATCTGTACAACGCACGCACACAAACACACAGAGGACAGCGACTAAATGAAAACAGTGAATCCACAGACAGCTCGGATCCAAAGACTGATTCACTTACTTTATAGAAAAACAATGTGGGTTATGTTTTGTTTTAATGTATTCGAGGTTTCGGTGTCAGCATTGTAGAGAAGTACTGTTTGTAGGTTTAAAGGGTCAGTCCACCCATATTACCATAAAACATGATCTACTTTACCTCTTGCAGTAACTACCCATGCAGATTTGGTTTTAGTGGTTCAGGTTTTGAAAGTGGGATTTCTGCTACTCCAATACAACGGAGGTGGAAGATTTTTTTTTGCTTCACAGCATTGAAATATAACATTTGGAAAAATTAAACAGCCGCATTGTTTTGAGAAACAATGTCAATATCCCTGCTGCTCTGGATCATATACAGAACATGCTGTGCAGTTTTAATTGGGACCATGTCTTTATTGAAAACAATTGTTTTCTCTGGATTTTCAAGGGCAACTGGGACATGTTTTCTTGAACAATGTGTTGTATTCATTCTCTTGTTTTTAAATACTTTTGAGTATAAGTAACAGACCTCTATTCACCTCCATTGTAGTGACTATTGTTCTGTGCGAATATTCCGCCTAAATAATAATAATAATAGTAATAATAATAATAGTAATAATAATAGTAATTTCAATCCAAGAATCATTTGCAAATATTTAACAATGCAAAAACAAAATTGCATGTGCATCACATTATAGACAAGGCAAAGAAACCCATAAAAGTTGCATGACTGTGTTTCATAGTAGTTTTGTAAACTGGGTAGTTACAGTGTAAAATAGAAACATTTATTTATTCTTCCTGAGGAGTCAAAGTGTATTGACAGTAGTAAGAGGGGTGTTATTGTGTATCACACTGTGATGCTGCTCAAACTTGAGACATGAGGTGTAAATCTTTTTCTATGTACCACTTGATCTTATATTTTTTTACGAGCTCACCAGCAAATGCAACATCTAAGCAGTTGAAATAAAGACAACCACTGGACGTGAGTGTTGAGCAACTGCTCCTTCGGATGACAACAAGGACCAACCCTGACCTAGACAAAGAGCTATGAGACGGATGGCTGGATGGATTGATTGGCGTTAGAGCAGAGCAGGTGGAAGAGAGACCGCTCTCAGTTAACCTGTCAGAATGATGTTTACTACAGATGTATACAGAGAAATGCTGCAGGAGGACATTATCATGAACAGCAAACCAGGGGTCACAATGTCAGTCTAATCCCAAGACAGAAAATACATTACTCAAAAAGCCATGAATATGATTATACCAAAAAACAGATGCTCTCTCACACCCCGCAGAGAAATGTTGAATGTCCACAAACAGGAAGTGGTGGTAAAACAGCAGACTTTCCCCACCTGTTTGTGACATTTTAGCATTTATATCCAAATGTTGAGCAAAACATCTAGACCGGGAAAAAACAGAAACTTAACAGAAACTTTATCTCAAAGATTTCTGTTAAACAATACAACTGCAGATGCACATCTACACAGCACAAGCTAAGAAGTATGTTATATTGCGTAGCCTTCTAGTGTTATGCTGTTTGATAAAAGCACAAAGTGTAGTAAGTCAAGTGCACCATTTGTTAGGGAGCTTTATCATCTGCCATTAGTTTTTTAAACTATATTTTTTAATGGAAAATAAAAGAATGTTTCATTTTAGAGTTATTTATATTTATGTTAACAGATAAAACAACATGACTGACTGAAATATTCCAAATAATGAAAAGGTATCAACTAATGCTACTTTACGTCAGCCACGGTATCACAAAGGCTGGGTGTTTGGTGTGAAAAAGTAAAACTTGAAAAAAAGTACTCAGATCAACATCGCCCCCTTTTGGCTGTTTCACATCCATACGAGAGACAAAAAGAAAGTTGTGTGATCCTTTGTGTTTGTTACTCATTATGGTGCAAAGGAAGAAAATATGAAGACTTGAGTGGCCTTTGAAAGTTTTGTTAGGTGATTTAAAAAAAACTATTTGAAGGTAACCATAAAAGTTAACAGTAATTTTCGATTTCAGTTCAGTCAATTAAATACAAATAGTGACCCTTATAAGAATGTGTAACACTCCACAATCACACACACCAACATATCTATAAAGGAACAGAATGAGACACTGATGAGGGCTTTTGTGTGTAATACAGTAGATACTGCATTCATCTCCAACAATCTGTATTAAAGTGTATATGCATTGACACCTCCGTTTGGACAGCGTTTATAGACTGCGTTTGTTTGGGAACCCAATGTATGTGTGTATGTGCTTCAACATACGGTGTCCACAGCCTGGGGAATGCATCCATCTCCTCCTGTGTGTACTCGCTGAGTGTCCTGGGGATTTGTCTGGGCTGCGGCAGCTCCTCCGTCAGGTTGGCTAGGATGTCGTCTGGTAGCTCCTAGTGAGGGGTGAACAGAAGGGACGTTGAAATTAAAAAAACATAATGTGAGCAGGAGAATAAATTGAAGGACAGAGTACGGAAATTAAACATGAAATATAATTGAAAGGACATAATGTAAAAAAAAAGCGAGAATAAAGAAGACGGTACTATTCTGCTTTCCAAAACACTCATAACCAAATGCTTGAACTGCTCTGAATTATAAATGAGACTGCAGACATCCACAAGGCTCAGGAAGCCCATCTGCTTGTAATTAGGGATGCACACTGCACAATTCTGATGGTGGATATTAAACCAGGATCAAAATAAAACACAGGTATCTGACTTCCCTCACCCCTAAATTCTGACACCAAACACCTCATACATTACATCAAAACTCAAAGACCTGATTTTCTTCTGATGCCTGGAATTAATGAGGGCTCTCTCGCTTAGATAAAAATGACATCCAGTTAATATTTGGGCAGGCGGCCAGGGTCAATTAACGGCCAAGTTGTTTCAATTCATTTCAGAAACTGCGATGTGTGACGCTAGTGGTTCTCGCCAACATCCTTTTAAAACAATCACAATTGAATGCTACAAAGGGCCCACAGATCACTGCATCAATGACGCAATGCAAGTTTCTCTCGAGGACGACGAGGAGACAGGTTGATACACTTATAACTGAATTGGAAAAAATCTAGGTACATAACTATCAGTTGTTTATTCACACATCCAGAACACAAGGAGCAACATTAGCAGCATTTGATGTCACGTTAATGGCTATCCAGCAAACAAAAGTCCAGTAATTAAGTTATTGGTATCATGTTTTTGTCCTCTACTAACTTGTGAGGGAAATATCTGTCCCTTTTGTTCACCTGCTAGTCGCTAACTGTGCTTTTTAGTGCTAAGCAGGTAGTATATTAGAGTTTTTTTAAACTAAAAACAGCTCTTTGCTGCCACTCAAATCAACGCTGATGGGAGCAGGGAGAGTGAACCAAAACAGTAAAGTTGCCGGTTGTAAAACTCCGTACAAATGACGCAAACTGACCGAGGTGATCATTCTCTGTGGGTTTGTCACCTTGAGTGACCCCTTTCACCTAAACATAGTTATTTGACCTATTGTTAACTTAAAAAATATTGACTAACACAGCTTTTACTTAATTAAGAATGAAAATGAGTGAAACTTCTTCTGAGGCAAACTCACATCAGTGGGAAACACTATAATCCCATCTAATTGTCCAGAAGTTCAAACACACATACCTGCCGAGACAATGTAGGTGAATAATAAAGACTAAATCAATCATGTTCAATTATGTATAAATTCTGTAGTTACTAATTGAAATTAATTCTAAAGGTGACCCGGATGAAGAATGATTAAAACTGGTTCGTTCTTTTGTGTCAGTATCTGCAAAATGATCTCAGTGCACCGCTACTCATAATGTTCCCACTTTCTAATTGTTCTTAATAAGCCTGGTTGATTAGGGCGTGAGGGTGGCTGTATGAAGACCCATCAGCTTGGAGACATACGGAGAAACTGGACTTACGTCATCAGGAAAGATGTGTAATCTCTGCATCATGGTTCGGCGTAGCAGATTCCTTGGCAGCATGCCGTAAACCGCTAACTTCACAATCTGGTGAGAAGAAGCACGTTGAAAAGGTTGACATTAAAAACAGCTTAGGGTTTCCTCTAAAGCAATATAAAAGCAGTGTCTATAGCAACCTTACATTCCTTTTATCACATGTTTTCTCACATTTGCTTCCAAAACTTTGTTTCTAAACATTTCTCTCTTCTGTGAATTTGACTTGTAAAGAGTTACTGGACTGAGATATTGGACAGAACGATTGGAGAGAACTCTTGGACAGTGGCTGTGCTGACAAATCATTCATATGTCCAAATTCTGTTTCTCCCTCTTGCCTTGCCAACCCTCCAATCTTCGTTTTAACTAAACCACGTCTGGTCACTGGCTGGACTAAAACCTGCATCAGCAAAGAGCCAACAGCAGAGTTAGTGTCTCTCCTGGTTTTGCAAACTACAGATTGGAAACCACTTCACGTTATTCACATATGTTTATGGTTTCCCACATGACAAGAGCTATTTTATGATATTTTTATTCGCCTACAAAAATCTTCCAACCTTTCATCTATGGTTATCATTCTGCTGTTGTAGTTGACATGTTAAATGATTCTGAACAGCCCCGTTTTTTTCTGCAACATCCAATCACTCCTGACCTTTGAAGCTCCGTATTCTGGTTAAACACCCCTTGTATTCCTCTGATCAGTCTGAATAGGATTTATGCATGACATATATTACAGATGGAGCAGGGAAGGGGTCAATCAAATGTTTAAATGAGGCCATAGACAACAGCCTGACGCAACGTGAACAAATATGATAGTAGTGATAGTGAAATAAATCTCAGCAAAATGCATGTGAAGACTTCATGGGATCATGGTCCCCTCTATCTAAAAACACAATATCTTTATCTGTGGTAAAAACAAACACAATGTTAATGTTAGTGTTAGTGGATACGAGTCAAAGGAATAGCTCCCTGGGTCAACTGCGCGTTAAAAATATATAAAACAATATATTAAAATAAATATATTTTTAAATATAAAGCCAATGCTGTAAAACATAACTTCATTTTAAAGTACAAGGTGAGATTAATATCAATCTGTCAATGTTAACAAATCTCATGAAAACACCTAAATGTGTTTATCCAGCTTGCCTAAGAGTGCTGCAGGAATGAGACCTAAAACACGGATACGAGTCAGCATTTTTGCACTTCAGAACTTCATCAGGCCAACTAGTCCGTTCTCCGAGTCATGCTGTGTATACTTGCGCTCATGTGACAAGTTCGTTTATAGCCTACTAAGCTTTTTACTTCCGGGATTGCATTCCCACTTTAAAAATAATGGAAGTGGTATTGATTTCGGAAGATAATCTTGCTGAACAAAAAGTGCAAGTATCATAAACTTGTGTTTTTCCGAGAGTTTATTTTCTGCAAAAATCCCAAATCCAATCGAAAATTCCTTTGGGAGCAAATGGACGTTGTATCGAGGTAAAGTAAACTACAGTTTCCATGTTCATTGTAATAAAGGAACCGGTAACCCAGTCATAGTATTAGATTATTAGTTAGATTATTTAGTAGAGCTCTATGGCACAGAGGAACTGGCTATTATCAGGCTTTGGCTACACACACTATACTCCTTAGGGGATCATCATGTGATTTGTTAACGATAACAAAAAAACACACATTCACCAGATTTATCCTTTAGGATCATGAGTTCTTGTTTCTCTCTCTTGTGACACAGACTCCATGTTTTTTAACACAGACGTGAATTGTTAGTAGTTTGTCATGAAACCATAAATATGCAACATAACCAAAACACCAGGAGTTATCCTTGAACCGACATTCTTGTACAGAGTTTGAGAACACACCAACCACCACCATCACCAGTGTAAATCCACTGATATTTAATCCCCGTTCTCTGCACTTCCCATTAATATTCACAAGCTGCACATCTGAAGGGATAAATGTCTAACTACGAAACACCTGCTCTTCACAGCATGTGGCAGATAAAGAAATTAGTCTAATCCCAAAGAATGCGGTTAAAATCATACATAGAGAATAATAAAATATCATGGTGTAGAGAATATGGCAGCGGTATATCAGAGATTTTAGAATATTTTCTAAAGAATATGATGATGAGAACATTAATTGATGACACTTACAGCTTTTGGGTCTTTTTGGTGCAGCTGGGCAGCTGTGAGCTGTTTGAATCCACCTGGATACCTTTAGAGAAAAGGACAAGCTCAGTCAGTCCTTGTTTCTACCAACATGTATCAGATGATATGAGACCAACAGCCATTAGATATATATAAAATGAAAGTATACATATACTAGACATAACAAAGAATAATATATTCAACTAAACACAATTGATATAATATTGGATAGATTTTTGCCACTTGTAGAAAATGAGAGTACATTTTAACAGCTTTTTAGCAGTCAAGGAATATTAGAGGATCTAAAACCTTAGAGAAATAATAACCAACCCCAATGCATAAAGTACCATTCAGAGTAAAATTGTGAGGATAGTTTAATTTATGTGACATGAAGCTACTGAGACATGCCTTTCATTTTCATTTACTGAGTGGTTCATAAGCATTGAAGAACATTGAAGACAAATTGGAAACACAAGAAAAAGCGACAGGGAAAGTAAAGTATCACATGTTAATATAATATTATGCACTTACCCTGTGTGTGATGAGTAGACTTTCTGCTCCCATTTGTTTCCAGAGAAAGCTACGTTTTTGGTGTTTATAACTACTACATGGTCACCACAGTCACCTGCGAAGATGTTCAGAAGATGTCTATTTCCAGGATAATTGTAAATATTATGAAAATATGTACAGACAGGTACAGACACAGCTGGTATGCTGATGAGAACACCAAAGTGGTTAGTTCACTAGACCGACAAAGAGTATTCTGAAAATGTCACTTTATAAAGTATTAGTAATAAGGAAGCAAAATATTCATAAAGCGTATCCTATACTGCCATCGTGTGGCCGTTCCATTCCACAACAACCTTAAACTAAGGGTGCTTGGAATAATAATAAAAAAACAGTAGTTTATAAATAGCTTAAAAGGTCAGGCTTAAGTAAGACAGCTACTAAAGACTTTACATGTGTGTGTCCTTTAACAGATCTGACTTCTACTCACTCATTGCATGGTAGATAGGCTTGTGCTTCCCCTGTAATCTAACAGAACACATGGTCGCGATCTTCCCAGGAGGTTGGAGTCTGGCATCGATCAGGAACCAGGAACGAGCGAAGGTCGCCCATTGCTGAAAGAAGAATGAAACAAAGAAAGGGTAAAATAAAGTGGCATGGGACCATCACATGTTTGTTGTTGCAAGATGAAACAACAGAGAACTGGGAAATTTCTCATTTCACAGTTTGTGCATCCTTGATCAGAAACCGCTTCAGCTCAGACTCAGATATAGATATATATTTATTATAGCCTTGATATATTTCATTGTGTGAAGCACTTCATAATGTGTGTATTAAAAATGCTACACAAATAAAGAGTTTAATAGTGACACACAAGCACAGTTATGTTTATATACATGACAACATGAAATACAAAAAATGTGTGCTGAATGTTCTTATTGGCTTTATATTGTGAAAACAGCAGCAATAAGAACCTTCTTTTGCAACAATCATGGTACAATTATAGCCGTTGAATTGGTTCCAGCCTACAATCAAAGATAAAAAAAGAAGTAATATGAAGGTGAAATGTCCTTACGGTAGAACAGGGAGAGAGTTTGTTCATATAATAGCTAAAACTTATTAATAAAAAAGTAACGGTTATATTCGTAGAGCTCCGCTATGGTTTGACATTATTCCAGCTGTGTCACGCCTTTTTTATACCTCACGGGTACAGAAAGACTTCCGCAAAGAATACACTGGTTTATCCTTGCTTATAGCTCCACCGGCAAGCCTCCTCGCTACTCAAGATGCATTTAAAGAATTGAGACAACCTTTAAGATGGAGCGCTAAATCGATTTCTAGGCCAAAACAACTGCGAGATAACTTTCAATTGAAACAAGACTAGACTACAATGAAATATATAGGTGTACCGATACAAAATAAGTTTCCATATCGGCAAAGATTATATATGGCCCCTTTTTGAACAAAATATAATAAGATAGGCTTCAGAATTCTCCCAAGATTCTTTTTTTGTCACGCTTTCAGCCAACAATCTCCACAAAAATGATTTCCAGGTTAATTTGGCAGGAGGGAAAAAAACAGAATTAGGTTTAAAACTCTAGAGCTTCTAAAGATAAAGTTAAAATGACACAAACTCTCAAATTGGTGTACAAAGAACTCTGTTGTGAATAAGTAGGCACATATCCCAAAACAAGGCTTCAAGCTAGAGGACCTATTATTCTTTCCTTAATTTTTCTAATATTTGTAATGGTACAATGCCAATGATACTCGTATTAAACGAGGTAAATATTTGTAAAAGTAATCCGTGTGAGGAGGCTTCAGACCTTTCTGAATACTGTTTCCAGCTGCTATTTCTACTTTCAAGCAGACCTTTCAGCTTGTGGTGGATGATGATCTGCTTCAGCCACATCATGCCCATCCACCTGCTCATCACTAAATCTGTCTCTGCTGAGGACTAGTCTTCACGGTTTTAGACTTGGTTCAGTATGTCTCGCAAAGAGTGCTTTTACGGTTGGGACGTAAAAAAGAAAGCACCCGACATTATTATTAGTCACATTACTATCCCTATTTCCATGGCTATAATTCTACTGTAATAATTGCTGCTGTTATTATAAGTAGTCTTATTATATGAATCATTTATGTCATATACATTGAATGTGTTGTATCTCTGCTATGCTGTTCATTCTGTACACATGACATCTATTGCATTCTGTCCATCCTGGGAGAAGGATCCCTCCTCTGTCGTTCTCCCAGAGGTTTCTTCCTTTTTTCTCCCTGTTAAAGGGGTTTTTAGGGGAGTTTTTCCTGTGAATGATGTGAGGGAAGGACAGAGGATGTGAGGGTGTAAGGACAGAGGATGTGAGGGAAGGACAGAGGATGTCTCATGTGCACAGATTGTAAAGCCCTCTGAGGCAAATTTGTGATTCTGGGCTATACAAAATAAACTGAATTGAATTGAATCAATTGATAGGAGTTTCTATTTTCGGGCTAACAACAGTCATCTGCCAAACGTGCTTCTTTATTCACGTCCCTTCACTGGAGTCGTTTTCCTCAACACAGCCCAGTATAGAGCCAGACGCTCAAACTATATGTAACATTGAATCACTGAAATGATGATAATAGGATTAAATAGCTTACATTTATTTAAAGAGCGAACAGTCATATGGGGAAGTTTACCCAGGCTGACAACAATATTGGTAATAACACTTGCGTTGGGTTATACAAATGTGACAATCTCCTGGTACATTAATAACGTGTACCATCACAATAATAGCCATAACAATAGCAAACACCGTGGTTGTTAGCATCCCGCGTTAGCCGACGAGGATATTTATGCCTTAAATTAATCTAACTACAAATAACATTCACATTGTGAGATATAAATCAGAAAGTGGTATGTTTAATCTGTACGGTTACCTGGGCAGATCTGGAGAAACTTGACATTTCTATGAAACTACCAGAACATCCTCAAAACATTTGACCCTTTACGCATGAGAGACGGTCCGTCTGATAGTGTTTCCGGGTGGAAACAAGGGTTGAGACTTAACAGTTCCTATGTTACGTGTTAATCCATATCTAGCTCATGTAAGATCACCGCTATATCATGGCTATGTACAAGCCATTCACTAGTACAACTCACGACAACCTTTGAATAAATGCTCAAGGATAATATAATTATTTGTGCATTTATTTTGTTTCTTTCGAGTAATAGTTTCTACCCGGTTCTAATTTCACGTCGCACCTTATCAAACTTCCTTCCGCCGGAAAAGAGAGCGGGGAAATTTGACAGTCGCCCATTATTGCTACAAAGTAAGGTCGTTTATGACGGTTTTTGTTGTGTGAGTAAAAAGTGGGGTTGTTCATTAAAACGTCATCTATCTAGCCTGCCGTCTGACCCACAATGAGAACTTTAGAGGAGGTTCAGGCCACTCTGCAGATCGCCAAGCTGAAAGAGGAAGATCTACAGAAAACAATCCACTGCCTGTCTTTTGGGGAAAACGTTTCATCTGCAGACTACTGCATCATGGAGCTGGACGAGACCCTGTGCAAACACATAGAAGCTGGACAGAGGTAACGTATTCAAATAATGTGAATTAATGTGCCTATGGAGTCTTGGTATGTGGTAAAACACACCGACAATAAGGTTCATCATTGCTTCATCTATTGTGTTATTCTGTTTTTATTATTATATTCCTTTATTGATCCCCATGGGGGAAATTCAAGTGTTGCAGCAGCTCAACTACACAGACACAGACAATAAATACACATACTATACTATACAACTACACAGACAATAAATACACATACTATACAACTACACAGACAATAAATACATACAACTAAATACACATACTATACAACTACACAGACAATAAATACACATACTATACAACTACACAGACAATAAATACACATACTATACAACTACACAGACAATAAATACACATACTATACAACTACACAGACAATAAATACACATACTATACAACTACACAGACAATAAATACACATACTATACAACAAAATAAAGATAGAAGATTTTTGTAGATTGACTAATGAATAAACAAATATTCAGCAGTGCTATTCATTATTTTAAAACCTGGTAAGAGCACATAGTCTGGAAACTACTGTCTTCCCCTTTTTCTCATGTGTAACTAAATGATTAATGTGGTTGAAGATAATTATAACTGATGTGTAGTGGCACATTATGCATTACATTACATTACATTACATTACATTACATTACAGTCATTTAGCAGACGCTTTTATCCAAAGCGACTTACAGGAAGTGTATTCAACATAGGTATTCAAGAGAACTACTAGTCACCAGAAGTCATAAGTGCATCTCCTTTCTTAAACAAGCATCCATGCACGATAAAGATCGATGTGAACATATGTAAATGTAAATGAAAGAAATATAAATGGCAATTATTTTCCCCCATTTTCCAGTCTAGTGATTCGAGGGGATACGGAAGAGCGTGCAGTTCTCTGTAGCGGTGACAAGACCTACGATCTTAAAATAGCCGACACATCCAACCTGCTGCTGTTTCTACCAGAATGCAGAACGCCAGACCAACTTACCAACAGCCAGGAAAGCTCTCATGTGGTGCACTCGCAGGTATGGAAATGACAAACCCATAGGTACCTGCCTGGTGTGCTGTAACACCCACACAAGCAGACACAACCTAGGGGTTACATATGTGCATAATGGTTGAGTGCAATTATGACCCATATGTACTAACAATATCTTACTTCTGTTGTAGATCTGGGGATTTTGTAACAGCTACTGGGAACTGAAGAAACAGCGTCCTAAACTGAAGAAACTGAAGAAGATTTTAATGGAGAATCCTTATGAAGGACCTGCTTTAGGGGGGCAAGAGGAGAATACAGAAAACAGGGTAAATGCATAGTCTACAGTGAAGTCATTGATAATGATGTCCTAAAGGTCTGTGTATATAGGTATAGGGCTTATTGGGACTTATTATTAATAACTTTAAAAAAAAAATTACTTTGCTTAGTAAAGCACTAAGATGACCTTATCATAATTTAATTTTTTCAATGTTAAGTGTTCCCCCCTTAGGATGTTATTGTAACCGTTACTAAGTGTGTGTTCCTCTGTTACTAGTACACAATGCAGGATCTGTTGGACAGGATCCAGGCCAGCGAAGAGGAGCTAAAGACCCACTTAGAGACCATCCATGCCTGTCAGATAGATGGTAAACAGTGACAAATTTTAATAATAACAACATGTATATTAATTGTTAATCATTGTCAAGGTTGTGATCCTGGGCGGTACATTGCAGGGAAGATGCTTTTATAAATACAATCTCTCTATTCTTAGCTATACTAATGTAAATATAAATAACAAAACAGATAAATTACCTGAAGTTTAGAGAGAATGTATTTTCTGTCTATTCAGGCTACTGGCGTGTGCTGGACTTTGACTATGAGATGAAGCTGCTCGGTCATGTTGCTCAGCTGATAGATTCTGAGTCGTGGTCCTTCAACAAAGTTCCTCTCCAAACCAGTCTGCAAGAGTTGGCTCCACTGGAGCCCAAGTAAGTTAACGACGACAATGATCATCCTGCTCATGCAACAGGAAAAAAAACTAATTAGGTTATACTGACTTTCTGAGCATCTATTATGCGACTAAAAAAGCCTTTTTAATAAATGCTCAGCCAGGTTCCCATCACTTCTCTTCTCTCTTTCACAGAGAGATGATTGAGCACTGTTTGAACTGCTATGGGAGGCGCTATACTGAAAACGGTAAAGGAAAAACGATCTGCAGAGACTCAACTGAGTCTGGGTTCCGGGACAGAGGATGTCGCATGTGTACAGATTGTAAAGCCCTCTGAGGCAAATTTGTAATTTGTGATTCTGGGCTATACAAAATAAACTGAATTGAATTGAATTGAACTGACAGATCTTAAGTTTAAACTAGTAGATTGCTTGTAGAATCCAACACCATAATGTCAATATGAAACTACACAGTACTAACATCTCTGTATACTTTTTCCTCTCTATAGACAAAGTTTTTTATGCAATGCATGAGGATAAAGTATGTCGGGGCATGGCGTTAATGCTGCTGCAGAACGCTGTGAAGTTCAACCTGAGAGAGTTTCAGGAAGTCTGGCAGCAGAGCGTCCCAGAGGGCATGAGCACAAGACTAGAGCAACTAAAGGTAAGCCTGTATCTCTCTTTTATACTTCCTTTATCATTTGTATCTACTTTTGAAGAGAAGAGATGGTTATTTGCTCACCTTCCCACACTTCAAACACATCTTCCTCTCAAAAGTGCATCTTTGGACCGTTTTTGGTTATAAAATGTCATCAGTCGATGCATTCTTTACAAAAGTCAAATAAGTTGATTAAAGTAGTAACATCGTAGATCGCTATGGCTTCTAAGAGTCAATAATCTATTTAAATTACAAGACTCTTCTTCTTATCTTATTGTGTTTTCTCTCCCAAGCCAGTTTGAATTTCTTTACCTGAGGATTCAATTTGCATCTACCTCTGATCTAGACTGAGTCAATATAAAGCACAGTCTCAAACCAGCCTTAGATAATCATGCTCCTGTAATAAAAGAGTGACTTGCTGCAGCTTTTTTGATCTGTTCTGATTTGCGTTGCAAATCATCCAGAGTGTCGCCCTGGTGGACCGCGCCTCCCACCCAGAGACCATTTGCCTGCTGAGGGTGGAGGATCTCTCAGAAGACACGCTGGAGCGCTTCAACCACCTCTTCACACTCAGAGAGAAATGGACAGAGGATGACATCACGCCATACATACAGTAAGTATAATTTATTTAGGACATCACTGCAATGTTTAATAAAAGCGAAAGACTTGCATTTATGTAAAATAAAGGCACAGAATTTTTCTTGTTGACAATACTGCAGAACAAAACACATAAGTTCTTTCTTTAGCTATCTGATAAATTATAATCCTCCCTTTACTTCTTGTTCAGGGACCTGTGTGGAGAGAAACAGACCACCGGAGCTCTACTGACCAAATATGCACGATCCTCAATGCAAAATGGGATCAAGGTCTTCAACTCCAGAAGGCCTGTGGCTACATGAACATGTGCACTGTCAAGTTATAAAGTTACATTTGAAAATGAATGCTGATATGTTTATTCCCAGAGTGACTTTTGCAATTGTCAAAATTATTTTACAAATAATTGGCATTTTTCGTTATGTTTTAGCAACCAGCTAGCTTGTAAAGTGTATGATGATAAAAAAGAAACAACTTCAATTCAAATGTTGAAAGATCTTTGTCACTTTACCATAACTTCATCTTTATTTCAGTTGTTTTGTCTGTAAATAAAATGTTGGTTATAAAATGAGTTTTCATAATATTATCACAAGTGTTTTTTTTCCAGTGTCTAATTAAACTGAGTTCAATAATTAGGCTTTTTTTTTTATTTTTTATTTCCAACAGAAAAATGTAAATGCAACAACATAAACTTACCAGGCACTGCACTGGAGGTTGTCTGAAGGTGGTGGCCTGTGCTGATATACTCAGTTTGATCTCCACACGCTGACTGGATTTAACAGTATCTGCTGGCTGACGTCCAGCTACGATGTTTGTTCTTTACTGCATTCAAACTTCAATTACTTGTAATGCAGGGAACAATAGGTCATTGACAGAATCACATTTCAACATGACATATGAGATTTTTTTGATTCCCTGACATGCTTAATGTCCTTAGGTCCATCCCAGTCTCAGCTACAAATAGAGCTAAACAATTAGCCTACTGACAGAAAAATGTAATTAATATATTTTAATTAATGACAAGAGTTCACTTTCCAGCTTTGTAAATGAAAATATTTTCTTCTTTTCTTTTTACTTCTATTACAGTAAACTGGCCATTAGACAATTGAGGGTCTCACAATTAGCTTTAGGCATTTGTTACTATTTCTATCATGACTGAACAACCTCATAAAATAATTAGTGGATTAATAAATTGTGAAGGAATTGTAAATCTTTTCTTTTTATAAGGAATGCAAAGGAAAGCAATGTGCTTAATGAATCCAAGCAGATGTTGTTATACAGAGTGAATCATAGTGTTTTGGGATAAATACAATTAAAACACCCAAATCACCTCAGCTTGATTGTTCACAGCCTCATTACAGCTGGTGTAACACGTCTGAAAAGACAGTTCAGCTTTAAGCCCTTAAAAATATAATCATATAGGTTGCAGAATTGCTTCTTTATGGTCTTTTTAACTTTTATATCTGCAATACACCTTTGAGCCACATGAGGGAGCTTGAATGTTGGTATTTTTCTGCTAATTGTAGTTTACTAACAACATTTAATCTAATATGAAAGTTTTACTGATTGTTTTACTGATGAGAGGAAAAAACTCCACCTAAATGCACTTATTTGATCTGTATTTAACATTATTTATAATAACATATACATAAAACGAAGTTGTCATTTATCTGGTTTACATATTCAAGATAATATAAGGTAAAAACTGGTCAGGAATGTTCATTTACTCAATTCAGTCTTCTCAGGATTTATAGATAAGGCCTATTGTGAATTGGGTCGCAATGGTTGTCATTACAGATTGTGTAGGCGGTGCAAATGTGTGACTCAGTGTTAAACATCCACAGACTGTTTCTTCACTGTCTGTGTGTGAATCAGCGTTACTGACACAAGAAGACCTCGACCCACACAGGCTTGTTTCAACACAGACGCAATCCTACTCACACACATCTGTATTTATAAAATGACTTTATCTGCATTGGCTGACTGACTCACCCTGACCTCACCCCTCAGGGGTGCTGACTTATCAGTCCATCGGGTGGAGAGATCCCAGCTGTGTGTGTTTTGTATCTACTGCGTTGGTCAGCATGGTGCCCCAAAATGATGAATTCTCTTTACTTCCTCTCCTCATCTGTATGATCTTTGTTCTTTTCTTCATCTCCTACTTCTGCATTCCTCTTTCTTCCGTTTCTATGAAAAAATGTCATCATTTGTCATCATCTTATCTTCTGTGGCAAAAGAATGAGGAAGGGGATCTTCCTCATTCTTTCATCACAGAAACTAGGTGATCAGCAACATATAAAAATATACAGAACATCCTGTAAATGTGGCATTAGGGGGAAAAAGTCCTCAGGTAAGCAAGATGAAGGCAGGAATTATAATATTTTAGACCTCTAGACAATCAAAAAAACACAGAAATATAAGTTTTAAAGATAAGGTTGTTCTTCTATTTAACAATGGAAACTGGCATTGGAAATTTGGACAGCTCCATTATTTCTCAACACACTCTCATACACTCATATGAGCTCATTGTTATTGCTTGTTTGATTTTGCGGTGCATTGTATTGAGGCATTAAGACAAATACAGTAACTGAGCAAGTCCTTTATTCTTATTTTCTTAGTCTTGTCTCGGTCAGTACACAAGCATTTGAAAAGCAGCTTATTACTTGAAAAAAATGAAATTATTTCCCATTTCCCATCTATTCTCTGCTAAAAAAACAGTAAAATCACTATAGAGCATGATCATATAAGAATATATTGTGAAGCTTTGGGTTTTCAAACCTTTACATGACATATCGTTGGACTTTAGTTTGCCTTACATTCAAGATAATCATGAGACAGCAGTAAGATACAACATTTTATATATATATATATATATATTGGGTCTTTTTTCCAAAAATGTATTTATTTTTGTGATTACTATAACCATGTTTTACTTTTATTGTAAAATTGATTTATGTTTGATTTACTATTATTCATCTAACACATATTCATGTAACTTATAGTGGTCATTAAACACAGAGAGTAGCTGATCTCTTTTTAATCCTCACTCAGATTCACTTGTTTATCCAAGGATTATTCACATTCAATATGTAAACAATGATTTCTTAAATCAGGCCATTCGATCTAAAATTGTTCTTTAAAAAAAAAGTTGGATTTGACCGTATGTTTTTGAATCAACTGGTCCACTTAACAGTGATCATCCTGTTTCCTGCTCACTCAGCATTTTGTGTTCCAACGTGCTATCTGGGCAACATGTCCTGTAGGTCTGCAACGACATAGGCAACCACGGCCCACAATGCTGAGCAGAGGTTCATTTCTTGAGGGTCTTGAACCGTCATGGTATCACCTTCACTGTGGTGGAACCAGAAGTATCGACTGTCTGCCACATGGAGGCTAGCACCTGAAAGAGTGATGGAGAAGAAGATTGATAAAATACAATCTGATGGAAGGTAAAGAGTAAATTCTTCAAACAATCCTGCACTCAAAGTCATTACATTTTGTATCTGAATTTTGTATTCTTCAAAACATTACTGTATAAGGGGAACGTGGGTCTGATTAATACAAGGAGTGGTTAAATTCCTTTAAATTATAACTTTTTGAAGTTGATGGCCTGGCATGTGCAAAAGAACAAAATACACTGAATACTGAGAAAAGAAAGAAGTCTCTGTTTTGGAAAAAAAACTATTTCTCTGTGACGTTTCTACTTCATTCTGTGTATCGACTTGATCTATTGTCTGTTGGGTCTGCTTTGGTTTTCTGATGTATTAGTAATTATTTAAAAAAACAATGTGTGGAGGAAATAACCTTTTTATTACCTTAGGCATGTACTTAATTAGGAGCTTTAGTTTATAAGCAAAACTTAAAATTTTGCATTATCTTGTATAGCTACTAATTCTATGCTCAGTTGAGAATAAGAGCTACAGATGATACCATAACAGATAAGCAGGCACCATCGACTGAGGAAGATCATGTCATATGGGTGAAAGCCCCAGGAAAGATTAATAAGTAGACCTTAAGTTGGATTTTTGTGTGAGCAGTTTTATCAAAGATTTGACAAAAAAGCTGCAGCAAGTCACTCTTTTATTACAGGAGCATGATTATCTAAGGCTGGTTTGAGACTGTGCTTTATATTGACTCAGTCTAGATCAGAGGTAGATGCAAATTGAATCCTCAGGTAAAGAAATTCAAACTGGCTTGGGAGAGAAAACACAATAAGATAAGAAGAAGAGTCTTGTAATTTAAATAGATTCTTGACTCTTAGAAGCCATAGCGATCTACGATGTTACTACTTTAATCAACTTATTTGACTTTTGTAAACATTTGACACTCCAGTCCAGTAGGTGACGGTAAAGCAAAACTAACTGTCTCTCAAACCACCAATGAATCCAAAGAAACAAGTTGGAATTAGTTTGTTTTTTAGCCTCGCTAGCTTATCTTATAGATTGCCCTGTACTGATCTGCCAAACATGGGTCGTAAATGCGCGTATCCCGAGTGTAAAAGCACGGAGGGGTTGCACTCTCTGCCGTCCCACAGAGAGACGGCACACCGCTGGCTGCAGGCCTTGGGACGGGTTGACATCCCCTCCACTCCTCTCTACGTCTGCAACCTGCACTTTATGCGCGACTGCTTCTCCAACTATGCAGAGGTGGAAATGGGATTCAAAAAGCAGCTTCTCCTAAACCTTGATGCTGTCCCTAACCCTGCAAAAGCGGTCGCACAGGTGGGTAAGACACCCCTGCTTTTGACTGTAGGCGTAGTGGAGAGCAAGGTAGTTCTCCAATCAGAGGGTCGGTGGTTCGATACCCGGCTTCGGCAGTCGATGTGTCCTTGGGCAAGACACTTAACCCCAAGTTGCTCCTGAAGGCTTGCCATCGGTGTGGACTGGATGTTGCATGAATGTTAGTTAGAGTCTGATGGTGGCACCTTGATGGTAGCCTGTCATCAGTGTGTGAATGGGTGAATGATATGTAATATACTACTGACTGTAAGTCGCTTTGGATAAAAGCGTCTGCTAAATGACTGTAATGTAATGTAATGTAAATACAAGCCATTCTGATTTGGAGCTTGTCTGGTGTGAGACAGATTTGCAAACTATTACACGGAGTTTCCATCTTCAGTCTATTTCATTAGGGGGATTAGATTTCCCATGATTAGTCACTAGAGACTGATGTATCCGTCAGACATAACGTCGTTTTCTGTTGACACTGATGCGGGTTTTTATACACTGGTTCTGCTGACTTAGGTCTTGAGCAGTGACGCCAAAGATCGAAAAAAGTGGCCGATGGTAAGCCACTGTGGTTCAGCGGCATATGCCAGTCCCTGGTAAATTACTGTGGTTCAGCGGCATATGCCAGTCCCTGGTAAGTTACTGTGGTTCAGCGGCATATGCCAGTCCCTGGTAAGTTACTGTGGTTCAGCGGCATATGCCAGTCCCTGGTAAGTTACTGTGGTTCAGCGGCATATGCCAGTCCCTGGTAAGTTACTGTGGTTCAGCGGCATATGCCAGTCCCTGGTAAGTTACTGTGGTTCAGCGGCATATGCCAGTCCCTGGTAAGTTACTGTGGTTCAGCGGCATATGCCAGTCCCTGGTAAATTACTGTGGTTCAGCGGCATATGCCAGTCCCTGGAGGGGTTTACTGCTCCTCTTCCACCGGCATGTACCGCTTTCTGACGGCAGGGGCCGCTTAAAAGTGGAAGGCCACTGTCGGACAGACACACCAGTACCGCCCGGTACATTCTCCAACCTCGACCTAGTGTGATCGTGTTCAACAATTATACATGCTAATAATTATACTATTTGGTTGGTTGGCTCAAAGGTTCTGTTAATGATTTATTATCAGACTGTCTACCACCAGGCAGGAACCAGTAGGATGCTGACTTCCGGGATGGCCAACAAAAAATACATCATCCCTGCAGCACTCCATTTATGAGCCCGTGATCATAAATGGAGTGATGTTAAGTCCCTTCAACTTCCTTCTCTGTCGACAGAGAAGCTGTGGTTGGGGTTGCTATGGGTAGCAGCTTAACAAATATTTGTCATGGTGGTGACGGTCAAGACAGTTGCTGTAAATAATCACTAGTGCACCAAATCCACAATCTGAAATATCCCCCCAAAAATACTGTTTTAGTCATGATAATTACATGAAGTTAATTTAACCACTAGGTTGGCGGTTCAATCTGAAGTGTCATTGAGCGCTTTTCAACAGCTCACTGCCCCCTAATACCCATAGAATGGGTAAATGCAGAGGTCAAATTTCCTGTATATACATGATGATTGAAATAAAGAATATTGCCAGCGTTATCTTTGAAAACATATGTATATACAAGTAATGATAATAATAGGGATGGTAGTTGTGATAATAAAAATGATATGGTGTTAGAAGCCATGTTTATCACATGAAGAAAGATAAAAGGAAAATACATTTTAATGTTTAAGAAAAAGGAACAAAAGAAGAGAAAAGGGGAACTGGGTGTTATCTTTAAACATTATAAAAAAGCTTGGACATAAGAGTAATGTCCCTCACAACTAATTTCCCTACATCTTTTGCCACTTCCCTTATTAGGCCTTTGCCTATGGATAAAATAACATCTATTTCTTATGTCTATAAAGTTGATTTTGCAGTACTATCTGCTTTTCCTATTTCTTTCACCTCACAACTCTAAACAAAGCATTCAATAAATCAGCCTGTTGTTTAAAATTATATTTGTGAGGATTGATGCATAAAGATCGCTGTTACTTGCGTTGCTGTTAAGGGCATGGCGGACAGTTTCTGTCGAATTTTGCCTGCTGTAAGACACGTGGCCTCCCAGACTGACCCCCCAGAGAAAATATCAGTCGGCACACAGCCATCAATGGAAACTCTGACTGACCGACCAGGGAGAAGATCAGTTGGCACGCAGCTATCCAGGAAAACTCTGCAGAATCGCTTTCGAAGTACAGGTTTGTAGTCTGACATATCAGGTTGTATATTCAATTTTCTTTTGTTTTTGCTTTTACTTACTGATACAGTGAGTGTGCTTGATCATTTTGATACTGTAGACATAACTGACAGAATTACGAATGTCTTTGTCTGCGCATTGTAGCTACCCAGGCGAAAGTGCCTAGCAGAGATTGTGGCATGTGCACCCTCACCTTCCCCTTGGACAGTCCACTTCTGTTACTACAACCAACAATAGTAAAGAGACCGTCAAAGAGACCTCGACTCAGCCTTACAGACGAGGAGGAAGGGCCTTCATAATGCAGCTGGTGGTTCATGAACCAGAGGATTTAACTGTCACTGTCGTTGGTTAACAGCTGTTATATTCTTTTTTACCCTTTTAGAAAACCAGGTTCTCAGCTGCTCTATTGGAGTTGTTTAATTATAAGATAAATTAACATCTTTAGGCAACTAATTTTCCTGTTGGATTACTGGGGATCGATTGTGGTCTGCTTGGCTGAAGGTTGAAATGCTTTTGTGTTCTTTTTGTTTTCAGTTCCTCGTCCACAAGTTATACCACATTGTCTTTCTGACCATAATGCCATTTCAGTTCTACTAAAACTAGACAGAGTTATAGAAGATGTCTGCACCACATAATATGCAAAAGAAAAGATAGAAAGACGGAAAAAACAGACGGCTTGGTACAGTTTCTTGTCGTCGCTAGGATGGTATTATCAAATTAATACTGGAACAAGTGAAAACATCAGTGAAATCTTTGATATTTGACAGAAAAGGACACTTGGGTTGATAGCAATACTGGCCAGTATATGTACAGTTAATATTTTGACACAAAGTTCCAGTTTCAGCTCTGCAAGTGTTTCTTCTACGTTAACGAGATGGGTAATTTACAGTATATCATGTCAAACATGTATAAGAAACTGTAACTAAAAATGAAGAAAAAAAATTACACACAGATTTTAATGTAGCTTGTGTGAAGCTACTTCTAATATGTGCCAGAATGACTGAAAAGCAGGCCAGCTTGAAAACTGTAATTTCCTTGTTGGTTAGTAAAATGTCAGCAGCCTTTGAAAAGCTGGTTCCTATTGTACTGTTTTCATTATTCAACTAGAAGGAAGTGATTTTATTTGTCTTTTTTATATGAAAAAATATAAAAACATACAGGTTCAGTGGATGTGTTGTAATAAAACAAAGTGTTCTGTTATACTGATTATGTGCTGTTATTTCTACTAGATTCTTTATTTATGAGGATCAGTAGTTGTAGTAGTAGCAGTCGTAGTAGTATTTAGTTGAGACCTATAATGTGTACATTAGGTCCAAGGAGTGACTCTCAGAGCTGTTTTTTGAAAGAAATGTAACGCTAAGATGTCTTTATTCGTAAGTTTAGTAGTTCACTCTAGTTACAATTGATAAAAACCTAAAATGCCTTTCAATTTTCAAAAAATGACACAGTTTCAATTCAGATTAATAAGAAATACAGTTACTAAAATCATAGACCTACAACTTCCACTAAGTAGAGCTCAGTTTGAGATTCGCCTGAAAAATTAAAATCCAAAGCAGTGGCTGGCAAGACTATTGGGATAATAATGCTGGAAGGCACATCATAATGAACGTTAACAATGAACACAGTTATTGTTCGTTTTCCAGCTGTAAACAAAAGCAATGAGTGCACAGCAGGCAGGTAGGTAGGTAGACAAGCAGGTAGCCCGTTCAATTTTCTTCAGAATGAAATGATTGAATGGCTTATTACAGTCCTGCCACAGATACAAGATTTTTTGTCATAGCATTTGATTAATTGAATGCGGTCAGAATTTCAACAGACATTCCAATTCCATTCAGTACACAGCCTGCCTTTAATTAACTATTTAAAAGAACCAGAATGGATTCAGCTCTTATGTTTTAAAATGTTACCCAAAAAGCTTCGTGTTTCGTCAGCAATCCCTTCGGGTCTGACTTTGTCCACAACAATAAAACCATCAAGAATAAGTCACTGTTATCCTCAATGCTTCCACGGAGATACCATCAATATTTTGTCTGTTTGATTAACATGAACTTAAAGTTACTATGTGATACAACTTAAATTGAATAAATCACTATGTATTGCCAATGTGTGAACGGATTGTAAACTGAGAGACCTTGTCCACTCTCAGTTTCCTATAGAGAGGCGAACTCTTTCCCCCTTACGATGGGCCACCATTGGACCTTAATTTGAAAAATAAAAGGTACTGTATGCAATGGCAAAAGACAAATCATTTTTTTATCTCTTTGAATTGTGCCATGAAATACATGAACACGTTTGTCAATTAAAAATAAATAATTGTGAATGTCAAGAAAGTTGCATTTTGTCATATAAAGACATCAAGAAAGACTACACACCACACATCAAATAAGTGACATCTCTCGCTGAAGCTTCGTTGCTTGTGTGTATCGCGTCGGGATGTACTTACAATAACGACAGGTAAGATAACTTTACATCTGTGCATGGAACATAACTTGTTTACCTAGCTAGCTAGCAAGCCGAGGTAACAGCAAATCTGGTGACGTACATTGTGCAAGATGCGATATGTAGTTCACTTAGCAGTTTCACACAAATATTAATGGTACTAGGAAAAATCTCTTAAATTTACACACGCACAATTTAAACGGGATCAGAAAAATATATTTGTCTTTCGCCATTTAACTACTGTACAATTTTTTTGAAATAATGTTGCAATCCATTTAACTCTGGGACAAAAAAAAAATTATCCGAGCGATTAAATTGAAGCCGGTTTAACAGCTGCCAAGAAGTGTGTTTTAGATCTGATTTTTAAGAAATTCCACATAAAAAGGCCCCCACTTCTCCATTCTATACAGTATTATGTTCATAGTTCATCAATGAGGATGTGATTCTGTTTACACAGCGCTTTCACAAAAAAAAGTATTAACACCACAACCACAGAAATGGTTTACTAAAGATGAGTTACTTCCTATTTCAAGTACCTCAGTTATCAGGCTCCTCTTCTGTGGAACCAGGTTCCAGTTTCAGTCCGGGGGGCAGACACACTCACCACTTTTAAGAGCAGGCTTAAGACCTTCCTTTTTGATAGCGCTTATAGTTAGGGCTGGTTCAGGTTCGCCTTGGTCCAGCCCCTAGATATGCTGCTATATGCCTAGACAGCCGGGGGACTACCTAGGATACACTGAGCTCCTCTCTCCTCTTCTCTCCCTCCATATTTATGCATTAATCTCCTATTTATGCACATTACTGATTTTGCTTCTTCCCCGGAGTTCTTGTGCTTTCTCGACTCGCAGGTTCCCATGAATCGGGGTTATATCTGGACTGTCATCGTGCCACCTGCTGTGGCCTTGCTGACACCCACTGCTACTATTAGTAACATTACTATTATTATTCCCTGTACTATAACGCTTATTGGCTTTGCTTCTACCCTGGAGTCTTTGTGCTTTCTCGCCTCGCAGGTTTCCATAAATCGTGGCTGTACCTGGACTGTGGTCGTGCCTCCTGCTGTGGCCCGGCTGACACCCACTGCTTGTTCGATTATTATTATTAGTCACATTACTAATACTATTCCCTATATCATTATTTGAATTCAGTCATTGCTGCTTTTATAAGTAGTTACTCTGCTTATTACTGTGATTATATGAATAATTTATGTCATATACATTGAATGTGTTGTATCACTTATGTTGTTCATTCTGTACACATGACATCTTTTGCATTCTGTCCATCCTGGGAGAAGGATTCCTCCTCTGTCGCTTTCCCATAGGTTTCTTCGTTTTTCTCCCTGTGCCGATGTGAGGGTTCCAGGACTGAGGATGTCGCATGTGTTCAGATTGTAAAGCCCTCTGAGGCAAATTGCTAATTTGTGATTTTGGGCTATACAAAATAAACTGAATTGAATTGAATTGAAAAAAAGTGTTTGACTTTGCTCAATTATCCGGGCATGATCATTTTGGTGCTAGTTGCATACACGCAGATAAGACATATTGATTCGACTGACCTGGTACTCCTGCCTGCATCCACGGTGAGATGTCTGTACCTTCTCCGTGCATCTCCAGTTTAGTCGTATTAATGGGAGCCAACAGTTTGACCACTTCTGTCATGATCTGTTGATACAATCACAGTCTATTGTTTCTCAGCTCATTACACAGTCTGTTAATATGCCAAAGTTTTTCAAATAGGGCTCCACATTGTTTAAAGTATTGTAATTCCAAGATGCATTGTCTTATTTTTACATTACATGGCCTTTGTAATTCAGACACCAGACCATAATTGCATGGTAAACATTCAGTGACCATGTAACATAATGTTACAGTGTAACATCCACACAAAATATATGTTTTGCTCTTAAATGTGATTTAAATGCTCAACAGAGACCTTAGGCTACTTAGGTTAAATGGGAAGTTCAATGTTGAGACTAGTTTAAAAAGTCCAATCTAGATAGCAATGGTCTGAATGTAGGTGTAATGTGAATAAAGGAGTAGATGGAGGAAATACAGCATTCTCTCAGGACTGACGCCACCTTGCAGAATCTGTGCTTTGTAGAATTCAGACTTTTACATGTAAGCCTGAATAAAAACTGGTAATTGTGTGACAGTGCTGTGTTTTCAATCCTACCTTTCGTGCTGCATCACTGCCAGTAAACTGCAGACCCACTGGGGTAAATGTCCCCAAGTCAGACTCCATGACCAGGTCAAAGTTTGACATGTTCACCTGGGTGTGGAGAGGAAAAAGAGGGAGGACAGAGACAGAGCAGATAGAAGAGGTCAAAGGCAAATAGAGAGCATGGACAGACACAAAAACAATATGTTGTGTTTGGATGATTGAAAAAGAAAATACAATCATCAGTCCATGAAAACTGTGAGCCACTCTTCATATAAGGCCTCATGAGGTGAACCATACATATCAACCACCAGGAGTTGCTGGTACAGCTGCCTTGACTAATTGAGGCAATGTAAATTGCTATTATGCAAGAGCCAGACGTTCCATGGGGGATTTATTGTACATTGGTGGAAAATTAATTTTTTCGTTTAAAATTGCAATAAACTTGTACCTCTGTTTTTGAGTGTATTTCACTTTCATATCTTTTGCATAAAGAAAAAGTCTGTCAGAATCAGTAGAAGTACATATCTTCACTCCTATACTCTATACTTTCACTTCTAGCTTTTTACTAGCAGGAAAGTACCTTGTGCAGATTATAGTACTGCTGTGCTCCGACTCCCCCTTGCTCCTCAGCTGTCCACAGCACTGTCCGCAGGGTTCTCCTTGGACGCAGACCTGAAAACAGATCAAGACTCAAATGGAAACACAAAGCAGCAAAGAAACAAACATGAGAGAGGGATTACAGCTCCAATTAACAAATGACACAACTGCCATGTATAGTGATGACAATGCTCCAACTTTTCTTTACAACTTGTAATACACACTAAAGTTAACTGTATCCCTGACTATGACCTTATCCCTGGACCTTGTGCTCTTAGTTGGAGGAACCTGTAGCACTGTAGGTCAATTCAGTTGCATTCTTTTGTCCATAACAGTGCTGTACTGTATATTGGAGCATGTTTCCTAATTAAATGTATCCTTGTTACTCTACATCGGTCGGAGGAAGTTACTGTTTACAGTCTGAAGAATTGTTCTCCTTTGGCCCTGTCACTTGATATAAAAAAAAGATTGTTTACCTCAGTAAATCCAACAGGTTACATAAAGCTAAATAATAAAGTAAATCATTTACTTGACATTGTTTGTTTTTTAGCTTGTGTAAGCTTGCTGCTGTCTGTTTACTTTTTAAACCATTTCAACCGTAAATGACTGGTCTTTCTGAAGAAGTTCATCTGTGCGGCATTATAAACTGTATATGTTTGTGTACACACAGAATGTTTGTTTCTATATTACCCAAGTCTTTGATGAGTGACAGGGCCTCCCAGGAAATCATGGCACCACCTCCATCATCCATGGCACCTTGGCCCACATCCCAACTGTCCAAATGGCCGCTCAGTAAGACGACCTAGCAGATAGGAAAGATAAAGAGATATAGACATAGAAATGAAAGACTGTGGTGGAAAACTTTTGCTCGGTGCGTTTCCATGAAACCAGAGCAATTTGTCTGAGTGTGAAAGAATAGGATCAGGTTACGCTCTCTGACCCTTGTCTTGTCTTAAATTTAATAAATCAAACATGATATGCCTCAAATGTGACTCAATATCTGTAAAAACAATGTTATCAGCAAGGACAGACCTGGGCAAGCCCAGTCTGGACAATGACCCAAAGGCCACAAACGAAAAGTAAATGTGTTTCTTCTTATATATCAGAAATGCTCATTTAGTTTAGTTTTTTTTTACATAATTAAAGCAATTGGAATGTTTATAATTAAAAATAATAATAGTATTAACATTTGTGAAATGTGTTCTACACACTTAAATGTTTTTAGCATGATGTAGGAATACATCAGCTGCGCATGATGCTTTAGGTACAGAGAGACAGAGGCATGGTGTCTACCTCTAAATCAATTTCCTCAAACAAGCCCGTTTTCCATGTATGGGTTTATCCAAGCTTATGGAATGCAACAGGGATTTTACAATAAAGACACTATTCTTGTAGTAATTCAGAACACCTGCAGTGTTGAAATATCAGGTTTATCAGGATTAATTTACGTTAAAACTCATAAATAACTCTAAGAACTATTTAGCTGTTGTACTGTAATTCTAACATTGTTAACCTCAGAAAGTTCCATCTGCTCCTGTTCACTTTACATAAATACGCTGTCCCTCTTTCTACTGAGGAGTACAGCTACCTAACTAGTATTCCTATCAGTCTGCTTATGGCTGCTTTTTACAATGTGCTGACAGTGGGGACAACTAAACATGTAGTAGTTTACAAGTTTAAATCACAAGAGATCAACCAAGTATGTAAAGGATGTTTAGATGTGGTTCAGTGACATGTAGTCTAGATGGGAATATAAATAAATATTTGTTTACCCAATGTACAATGACATTTATGATCATTATGCATTCCAATCACTGTCAAGCAGCATGATTTGTATTTTAGGCATAACTATAAACAGAAAGCCTACATCAGGACATTTTAGGTTTAAAACGGTAACGTGTTCATGAAATTCTTTTGGGAAAATGTAGAAGTTGAGTGGGTGGAAAAAAATCCAAGCAACTCATCAAACTGGTGGAAATGACTCACTAAACCTCAGATGTACATCTTTCTACGAATGTGGGCGCATTTTCATACACACACCAACCGCAACTGCTGCTACAGCCAGCTAGAGCACAAAGTCACGGAGCCAGAAATGATGTCATCCATGTCATGTGTCTCATTTTGCTTTTCTATAATGAGTGACCAAACGTTGGTTCCCAGATCAGAATAGTAACAGCATATGCCTGCGTATTCCTCTAATCCAAGTCTCCTGGCTTATTATTCAGTTATTTCTTCCACAAATTAAACCAAAGAGACTGTTGTTGTAATGGAAGAACATAGTTCACTTGAATAACGTCCACTGGGAACTGCTGAAATATATTGGACACATTACCATACAAACTAATCTTGTGTTTGGCCATCTTGGACAATAATGTTCGGATGTGAAGATGTAAGAGGGAGCTGAGAGAGAGTAAAGGCTCACATACATACAGGTCATGGGCATGGCAAATGGAAAATATTAAATTGCCTTGGTCAAGTCTGACGATAACCTTCTCCGTCACTTTCTTGCAACAGTATGTTGCAATTCTGTTTTACCCAGGTTTTACCACGCATCTTTACAAATCAGTGCAGATAAAATGTTACATACCCTGCTCAGCTATTTAGGAAATGCTAGTTCAACCAGACTGGGGGCCTCCCTGCAGATAGGAAATGTTGACCCTGCTTCTCTTCCACTTTTATTCAGACAGACAACAGCTTTAAGCAGACAGTAAGTGACCCCAAGTTAAATCTACCCCTCTAACTGTGTACCCACATCTGTACATGTGGGTATGATAAAATATATCCACATGTACCCAAAGGTACATGTGGATATATTTTATCATAAGGTGATTTTTATCATGCCTCTTCTGCAAACAGACTAGCATACATTTGGTGATTAGCAGCACCTTGTCTGTTTCTCCGGTTCTACCTGTTAAACGTGTTTGGTAAGGACCTGTGTGTCACATTGTGTGACACTGCACTGCACTACATAACTGCAAGTTGGGTCAGGTAATGTGTTTGCTCTGTCAGGGCAGGGTGGAATCAGATTTGCAGGTAAATGTCCCTGCTAAGCAACACTGAGCATTAACATTGACTCAAAAGTGTCATACACAGGGTACTAGTTTTACTTTAAAAAATCCGAAAAGGAAATACCAAGAATGATCGTGGGTTCCAGTGTTGCTGTAGAGGGAAATCCACCCAAAATAGATTAAAATCATCATTCATGTTTACATTGAGATGTGTTCACAAATCACAGTGTGTACCATAAAGGATAGGTTAATGGTAGCAGCCCTGTCATTTTAGTTGAGTTGTTTAGAATCGTTGCCAATAGAAAAAATGCTGTGATTTGTGAAGAATGCAAGAATGCCTTTGCTTATTGTAATTTATATAACGTATTTCATATGGTCAGAGTTTGGGCATTAATGAAAAGAGGAAGCAAAGGTAGAGACATTTCTTGGGAATTTTCAAAAGAAGTTGAAAATTTCAAAACATCCCAAAAAGCCTTATTAACAGATTATTAGTTTGTTTGCACAATGCTCTCTTTTCATAGAAATAAAAGGTATACTGACTGATTTAAGGTGATATTTCTGAGAATTTTCTAACTGAGCTGAGCCTCAGCACTTCTTTGGAAAGATTAGATCAAACAAACATCGGCAAAATAAAGGCTGTGGAAATATCTGGAGGAGGCAAGAGATGACACAATTATTGTCTTATCCCACCTTACTGAGGAAAAAAGAGAATGACTAATTAAGAAAGAGCGACAACAACTTAATAATAACAGCGTTTCCAGGACAACGGTTTCCAATACAATTATTTCAAAAGGCCAAACCCAAATAGATTTGCCCCAACACTAAAATAATAGAAAAGAGAGACTTTTGCATGACAAGAAACATAGATAAATAAATAATAGAGGCATGTGTCTGTGATGTGGCCGTGGGGTCTACCTGCTCAGGGTGTTGCCAGCCTCTTATCTCAGCCACTGTGTTGAAGGAGTCCGCATCTGGTAGAGTCTTGGCTCCCATTGTGAGTCTGACCAAGATCCTCTGCCCTCTCTGTGCCATGCGCCACATAAGCTCAGCATCCTCCACAGTGATACATGCTGAAGGGATGCGCTTCACTCCATCTTGGTAGTCCTGCAAACCTGTGTGAGGACTAGAGAGGGAGAGACAAAGACTAGTGGACCTTTTGATTAAACCCTCATACGCCTGAGATATTTTCAGACATTTTCTGGATGGATGTATGGATTGATGGTCAGATGGTCAGATGGATAGATTGATAGATGGATGGATAGGTAGGTATGTAGGTAGGTAGGTAGGTAGATACCTGTTAATAGAGAATGGAGTAATAGATCGAATGAGTGTGGCCACAGCTCCCACTTTGGCTGCTTCAGAGGCCCCATAAGCACGGTAAGCCACTGTTTCCCCGTAGCTAACAAATGGTTGATTAAAGACCACAATCCTCCCTACGGCCTCACTGGCTCTATGCTTCAGCTCCTCAAATGACTGAACCACTAACACCTCTGCCTCGATACCTTGAGAGATAAGAGTAAGACATGTAGTAGTTAAAGGGAGGTGGATGACAAGCATGACAATTTATTTTAAATAGTATGGTCTTTACCCTCAGGTGGTGTCCCTACACTGCTACCCAGTCCAAGTATAGCCAGACTTTTGTCCCTGGGTGCAATCATTTCTGCACTCTCCTTCCCTCTCACCCAGTGTGGGATTTTGACTGGCTCTGGAGAAGAAAAGGTGGAAAATGGACACAAAAACAAAACTACTGTAACACTCAGCAGATGGCAAGACATTGCTGAAAGAGATCCCTTAATTCGTGAAAAGTATCTCCTCATTGCACACTTCTCATGTTTGGCATCTAAGCGAGATAGATAACAAGGCATACTCACCTAAATGTACGTCCAACCCATCCTGTGCCATAGCATTGTACATGTACTTGATAGCCATCTCCAGGTTTTGTGAGCCACTGACACGGTTCCCTATGGTGTCGGTGAAGTCGGCCAGCCGTCTGTGAGAGCGGTTCTGGGCAGCTCCAAACACAGCCAGGTCAATAATCTGTTTGGCCACATCAGCATAGCCCGCTACCTCTGCAGCTATTTTTGAGACTGGAGACCACGCAAAAACACTCAAAAAAGGAACTCAGCGTTTATATCCAAATCTTCTTTTTGTGTCAAGAATATCTTTAAAGCTGTTTAGCCAAAAATGTAAAACAGTAAATACATTGTCCTTGTCACTTGAGTAGATACAGTAAATGAGGAATAAGATTTACAGCCAGGCCACTATGTTATATATCTTAATTTGCACTTTATGAAAGGCCAAACAACGTATGAATAATAGGTCAAGGAAGCAATTAAAGCCTACGGTGACTTCCTTACAAAGTATAAGTCAGCTGTTATCAAATGGAGCATAATTACTGGGTGTACACTCCATATCAATTTACAATAAATTGACTTGTATGTGGGTAGATCCCTAAAGAGAGAAGCGAAAATAACTAATATTTATTTTTAACATTGGGTTCCTTCGACACTTTTTTTTTTTTTTTTTTAAATTAGTAAAGGCCATTCACACCCTTATTCCAGGTATTCTCACCTAAATTGCCTCACGTGTACAGATTGGGCTTGCTTGACAACTCCCTAACTCTTCTGTTACCTTCGTTGCACTTGTTAGGGCGGGACAGTTATGCAATAGTTTGGTGACATCACGTCAATCCCAGCAAAGCTCCACCAAACGTCAACCTGACAATAGGTCTAATTACATTACATTTACATTACATTACATCATTTAGCAGACGCTTTTATCCAAAGCGACTTACAGGAAGTGTATTCAACATAGGTATTCAAGAGAACTACTAGTCACCAGAAGTCATAAGTGCATCTCCTTTCTTAAACAAGCATCTTAAAGCATAAACCAGAGCAAAAGTATAGTGCAGAGGCAGATTACTACGAAAACAATAATTGCAACAGACTAATACGAATATAGTAAGTGCTACAAACTACTACGAATAGGATAAGTTAGCCAGAGTCATTAAAGACACGTGTGAATAATTTAAAATAAATTGATTGCAACCCTGGTCTTCGTACATAAAGGCCTACATGCCTCTATCCTTCACTACTAAATGTCTGAAGGTGTAGGAGGGTACGGGTCACCTTTCCCTGCTGTATGATTGGATACAGTCCCGGCTGCAGCCCCTGACCCAATGGACCCGGGAGAGCGAGGGTGACAGCCACACAGAGATGATAGCAGGAGGACAGATATGAAGAGGCAGAGGAGGAAGGAAGGTCCACCTTCCTGAGCCATCTGCAGAGAGAAAAACATTCATGTGATTAATAGCTTACATAACAGGGACATTCACTGTAATCATACTGCAGTATCACTAATCTGTGTAATCACAGGGAGTAGAATTCTTTTTTTGTGAAATAGGAATGACTGAGAGGCAGAGGAGCTAATGTTAATGTTACAGCTTCACTTTAGCTTTAGTGCTTGAGCTATCCATTTAAATACACCACCAAGATCAGAGTTGTACTTTATAAATAAAGTCAGCTTCACTTGGCTTTCTCTTTTTTGAATGATAGTTAACGTTAAGAGAGTCTGATTGTCATACAGACGAGCTGAGGAGGAGAAGAACTACGACCACTAAACCTGATCTGAAACCTCCATAAAACATCTAAAACAAGAACCCAAGTTAGTGTCTTTATTACAGCTGACGTTACACGACTTATTACAATTCAGAGAGCAGCCTTCTCTTGTTAGAACACCAGAATATACACACCGTTTCTGTGATTTCCCCGTGATGTCATTTCCGGTATTTGTTTTCACAATAAAAGCGAAAGTAAATGTAGCAGTAAAATATAGACTAGGGCCCAGAATTAGACATGGGCCCAGAAAGTGTAGGTAAAATCATTACTGACTCTCAAAGCACAGCACTTAAACCCTGACATGAAGCATTCAATGATTAGAATGTATGTTCACACCTGACTTTGTTTACCTTTCATTATTAGATAGTCTTAAACTAAAATACAGACAACTGTAATGTCCCGGATGTAATGTTCCAGCATAAATCACCTTTTTCATTGTGCTTTGTTTCAAAACGTTGACATTTCTGAAGGGATACTATACTCTACTTTACTGTAGTACCTCCCTCTCAATGAGGCCTGCCTTTATTCTCACATTATTTAGAAATCAAATTAGAAATTGTTTGTTCGGGCCCTTCTAGATAAAGTGTGTTTCTACCCACATGCTTGTCAGCAGTTTTAGTTTCCCAAAAGATGTCCTGTGCTTGGTATGTATTGTATTGATGCTTTAGAAAACACAGCACTCTGCCAACATCCAAGTCTGGTTTTCATACTCCGTCCTCTACTCCTTCCGTGTTCATTGGAATTCACTGCAAACGCCCCACCAAGTAATGTTGACACTATTCCTACACTTTACCACTACCATAGTATATCACTTTATTTGAAATGTACCGGAGTTCTGTTGACTTTCAGCCATTTGCTGTTTACATAATGATATATGACTTTTAGTGTCTTCCTGTCTTTCACTAGCCTCTTTCATCTGCCATTTGTTTTTTCTTCTCTGCATCATCGGGTTTTTGAAAAACATCTGACCATTTGGCTCCATTCACATGCTGCTGGCTTGGTTTAACATGGTGGTTTGAGAACTCTTTTTTTCTGGCAAATCTTCAACAGTTTTTTGAGGCTGGGAGGAAATGAACAAAAGCTAAGAGTGCTTTTACCTGCTACTGACCTTTAAATATAGGAACATTTAATACAGTGTTGTCATACCAGTAGCTCATTTAAAAACTAACGGCGCCCAGTCAGAGTAACCATCTATTTATACTATGAATTTCTTTAGAATGGAGGGTTTTTGGAGTTTGTGGAAACAGATTTTGTGTATGTGTCAGGGAAAGATAGGCAGAAAGAGGGGAAGTAAATGGGAAAGGGCTCTGTATTGTTGTACTGTCTGTGGATGTGTATTCATTACAGAGCGATAAGGATTGCATGTGCTTATATTCAGACCAATTCCAAATCCCCCCCAAAAATGACAAACAGCCAGTTCTAGAATTGCATTTAAGTCAAATCTTTTATACAGTAGTGAACCTCCTAAAATACATGATTTCAGCAAGACAATTCTCTAATAGACACCTAATTTGCCTGCATTTCATCTGCAAGTTGTTTTCTGGTTGGTCCCCACCACTTTATAGGTGTTAATTTGTTCAAATCAAGGCTTGAGACAATTCATATTCAACTTTGATTAAAATGAAAATTCTATATATTTACAAAGAATTTATTATTCTTTAATCATTTATTAAATGCATTTATATGAAAAAAAAACCTTTTAAAAAAGCCAGAACACTGATATTGAAATTGAAGATGATATGATGCAAGGCTCGTCAAATACATTTAAAACATAAATATTAAAAAAACAAAAACAGAGCAGTAGGCACCAAGAGGCTTCAATCATGTGTAAATGCTGTACAATCCCAATTTGTCACTCACATTTGAACCTGGATTATAGTCTAAGCAAGTATAAATTAATACATATACACTATAGTATCAACATACTGTATACATTTACAGAGATCTTGGAAGAGAGAGGTTTTTGTGTGTACTGCAAGTGCTAACCCGTTGTCCTTAACTGCTATGAGTAAAGTTTATGTTAGAAATTTATCTGAAATTTCTTTTGATATGGACAACAAATGAAGAGTTTTTCTAGAACCAAACTAGAACAGAAATATTCCAGCTGAGGTTCTGTACAGCTCAAAGGTCAAAGCAACTGTAAATTAATATACAGTGTTTTGTAAAGCACGGAGAATTCAAGTGCCTAACAAATGTCCCAGTAGCCCCACCTCCCTGTATGTATCAACCACAGATCCCAGTCATTTTCATAACCAAAGTTGGTTTAAAATAAATTTATTTGACCTTTTCACAGAGATTGTAAGGCCACAGATAGCACTGCTTCAAGACAATTGTTCTCCCATTTCAATAAGAGGCTGATGTGAAAAGTAATCTTTGACACTTAATAAGCAGTAGATAGCCGGTGTTGAAATTCATCACAGACTATAAATCGGACAATTACCTAATTTATTTACTATCTCATAAATTTAACAGGCTGTATACAAGTAAGAATTATGCGCAAAAGGGAATATGACCATGTGGTCTGTTAACTGCCTCCTGTATGAAGCTCTAAACGTCTCTGGAAGGTCTCACGCTTCTTTTGTTGTTTTGGTGTGGTGAAAATTAGGAATTTAAAAACGTGTTTAAAATCCGACATGGTTACATTATAACTAATTAAAAACTATTTGTAAGTTGTGCATAAATGACTGATTTGGGATATTCCTGTCATTTACATTGTCACTGTCCCTTTGAGTTCAAGCTTGCTATTGTAGCTGTATACAGTCGACAGTCAGAAAGGAATGTGCTTTGGCCACTTCACAAAACGTTGGTCACTTCTATGGTTTCTGAATTATAGTCATAAATCTTGGTGCTACCTTAGCAATCCTGCTCCACATGCTTGCGGCATTCAGTCATCAAATAAA
Organism: Anoplopoma fimbria; assembly: GCF_027596085.1. Classification (NCBI taxonomy): domain Eukaryota; kingdom Metazoa; phylum Chordata; class Actinopteri; order Perciformes; family Anoplopomatidae; genus Anoplopoma; species Anoplopoma fimbria. The sequence continues at coordinate 3,080,396 of NC_072468.1, forward strand.
ACAGTCCTATCACCTGTATGAATACAAGTAAAAAAATCTCTTAACATCAAAAAACAAACCGAAAAGATAATAAAAATTACTTTCCGAAAACAATTAAAGCACATTTATATTTGGTCAGCTCTATAAATGTCAAATATCTGTGTGAAAACATAACAAATATGTACCTACAAAGTAACAAAGATCTCTCATACCAATACTGGACAGCATATGAAAAAACATTAATTCCTTATAACAACAAAAATCTTCAATTCAGCAAAGAAAGCGTACAGAAAATGAAATGTAACAAGAAAAATTTGGTAACAAACTGAGTAAATTTGACCTCAAATATAAGAGTTTACATTTTTATTCAAAATGTGTTAAGGCTATTCAAAATTCCCTTGAACTTCAGCAATGTTGTAAAGCTGAGCTTGGACAGACCAAGTCCCGCCAAGTGTGGTTCAGCTTAGAGAAGTAATGTGGAACGAAAGGCACTGTGTTTTCAATACTTGAAGTTGATTAATCTCCTAGACTAGAACAGTTGTGATCCATCTTGATACTTTAAAAAAAGATTCCTTTCTTGAAATTAGGGTTGCGTATTTAATGTCAAACTTCCCCAGAATGGAATGATAGGAATGTTTTTAAATAGTCTTATTTGTTCCCGTATGACCTGTTCTTCCATTCACTGGACATCATAAAGCAAGACGTGAAACTGCAGCAGAGGAGGAAGGTAGGAAAGATTTTTTAAATGGTGGAAGCACTGAACAAGAATAGAGGTGCTTGACTTTAAACTTCATCCAGAGGAATAATCTTCAGTTCTTTATAAATCCACTCTTAGTCATGATTGGGAGGAGAAAGACTCGATTCAATGTCCCAATTGGTCAGTTCAGGCGTAGAACTCTTTGGTGGGTGCTTTCTGATAGGCTGTTGTGGAAACTTTGGTGTCTCCCAGGTTGTAACTACCTTCGTCCTTCTTCTTCATACGGTAGGCGAGGAGGAGGAGGAGGAAAACAGCAAAGAGCAATCCAATCACTCCGCATGATATCACTGCTGGAGAGGGCATAAAGAAAGATTGACATGACTTGATATTTTATTGTCCCACACTCAAATGTTCCACAAGATTTGGCAAAATGTATTCATCAAAAATCTAAATCATAATTTTCTAAAAGCACTTTACACAGAAAATAACCGGTTTTCAAATTTGGCAACTAAACGAAATCACCTCATTAAACCAGACATGTGTGAACTATAAAGATGAGGTAAAGCCCAGTGGACATCTCTCCTTACCTGCCAGCACTTCCGTCTTCTCCCACATGTTCTCAGAGGTGATTTTGCTGCCTCGGCCATTTTCGGCCAGAAGATCATTTTCGATCTCTTGGATCTTGACTTCATCGCCACGGTTTCTGGGCGTTGAGACATCCCAGCTTTCCAGACTGTTGTCCTTGTCGGTATGATTGATTACAGTGATGTCAATGGTGGATTTGCTTGCTGTAGTTTCTCTGGGAGGTTTGGTGGTGGAGCTGGGACTGGTACTCTCTCTGAACCAATCAACTGTTGGACCTGCCACCTGGAGAAATATACACATTTGTAAAATGTATGATGCACTGGATAAAAAAGTAAGGGGCGAAAGAAAACTTTAGGCATAATGTGGTTTTGAATACTTCCTGGAAACCAACATATAGACCATGAAATTAACATTGGAATATTCTTAAAGCGCCTAGTTTTTTAAGTAGTATTATTTCATGTTATAGATTAATAAATATTTAAAGCAGTCTCACTGTTACAACTCTCATTTCACATTTCAAATTGGAAATCAACATTGCAATTGGATGTTATCTGTTAATCATTAACAATGTACAAAGACATTTCTTGACAGTTATGCCATTTGTAATATTTCTTTGAATCTTTTCAATAGTCAACAGTACATTCATCATAGTTTATCTTTGAGATAAGGATTTGTGTAAAAGGAAAAGCACAATTTTACCTCCTCCTCCTCGGTGTCCCCGTTCGGTAATATGAATGGTGTCGTCTCTGTGTCCTTCTCTTTGGTTGATGGGTTCTGGCTCTCTGCTGCTGTGGTTGTTGGGTTGAGAGGAAAGGCTGCTGATGGCTGTGGTTGAGTTGGAACCATTTCTTTGGAGACTGTGGTTTGAGAGGAGTTGAGGAACTTCCAGAGCATCTCCTCTTGATATGTGATGTGGGTGAAATCTGAGAGAAAAAAAAAAACAATCACCACAAATTCTAACACTTCAGAGGGAGTTTCTTTTCAACCTAGCACTATAACTGAACGTTTTCAAAACTATTTTTGCATTGATTTGTCTGTAACTATCACCTATAAACAGACTTAATAGTGTTACAAACAAATTCCAACAAATCTCCAATTTTGATTAGATTTTTTTCATTTAAGGATTATGGGTTACATTATGGGTTGAGAGGACTTTCGTACTTCATCAAATAAATACATCAATTAAAAATCCATTGCATTATCTGAAAAATGAATTTCCATTAAGCTAAAAACAAGGATGTTATTCTCAAAGTTGATATTTGTAGATATGTGGTTTTAATTGGATAGTGACGCAACGTTAAAATGTGCCTTTTGAGGTGTTAATTAACCAGTTATTTTTACACGCTGGAGGAATGCAATCTGTGAGCTTTTTATTTTACTGGAATTAACCTAACCACATTTCAGTATATTTTGTGATCACACTAAATGTTCCAAGACATTATTCACTGTTGGCATAAAGATGAGTCATTGATAATGAAGGCGGACATCTGTGCGCTTCCAATAAAATCCCGCCTGGTTAACTCCACATCACCTCAGGACAAACATCTGGCATTGTGCGTGAGTGCTTCTGTGTCTGAATATACAAGCATATATTTGTCTAATAATTTTAAATGAGTGGATAGAGTATTAGATAAGGAAACACATCGTGAGACGAGGACATTTTTCAAAAAGCACTTGAAGACTAAGATTAGCCCAGTCCCATTGTAAATCTAGATGATTTTGTGAAACAGTGCCCTGGGTTGTTGAAGTTACGACTTGAAAAACAAAAACAGGAAGTCCAGGAGATTCATTTTCACTTTGCCTTAAGTTAACTCAACAAAGTGGATGATGTTTTTGAGAACCCTTCATTTAACAGCAAAAACTAAGAAAGTAATGTTACAAACAATTACCATAAATAAAGACACAAAAACAAAACAATCACAAAAATAAGACAGTGGTCTCCTTACCGTAGTCTCCAGATCCAGAGCCTGAGCCATCATCACCACCATCTTCATCATCTATAGGGAGGTCACCTGACGTTCGGCCCTCCAGGTACATGTCATCTGTCGTGGAGAAGGTTGCCTGCGAGGAGACAAAGAGCTGGAAGAGAGAAAAATAATGACAGATTATAATTCAAGCAGGAGAGAAAAACTGACAAAGACAAAAGAAGCAGACACACATAGGCCTCCTTTATTCACACTCAGAATTCCTTCCACTAATCGAAAACATGTGAACCTCGCTACAGTTTTGGAGTAAGACTATATCTCTCACAGCCAATGACCTATGCTAGCCAAATATGCCAAAGTGTTCACAGGCGTCTGCGAGTTTAACCGTGGGGTGTATTGCAGCCATACTGTAGCTGTTCTTTTTATGTTCATTTCATGTGTGCGGCAGTCATTTTTGAAGCTTCACAGAGCCACACAGCAAAGCTCTAAGTGTGTTTGAAGCTGCTGTATCTCCCCCTCCTACGCTCAAAGGCAACACACAGAACATGAGAAGTTTACACACACACACACACACAGGAAAAAAAACATAAGATTGTAGCGTAGGAAAACCTCCCACTAACCCAAACAATACACAAAAGGAGTGTGATGAGAACCAAAACCCTACTTGTCTCGTCATCTAAAGCGGGGTCTGGCGCTGTAAACGAGGCTCCAACCAAATAAATGAGGTACTTAAATAAATGAAGTAATTCACCAGCTTGTTGAAACTTTTCTTTCTCAATGTCTGAAGAAGAATTAAACAAGCTGATTAAGATGGTAATATAACAAAACGGCTCGATCAGACTAGACTAACAAAGAAAGCAACCTGACAATGAGTCTGAAATTCAAAAAGAGAAGAATGGCTCCTCAGATGTTGGTAGCAAGACAGCGAGACAGACACTCACACACAGGCTTGGATGAATATGGCCCATTGAGGGCTGAACTATGTCTGGTATGTATACTATGCTTCCACTAACACAGGTGCTGAGAGAGGGAGAGAGGAGGGAGACGGGAGAAAGGAGGGAGACTGGAGAAAGGAAGGGAAGGATAGAGACAGAGATAGTACTGTATATTTCTCAAAAAACAGGTGCTGGTGAAACATGGGAGGTGGATCTTTTAGTGCAATAAATATTTACACTTGTGAGAAGTAATGATACAAATTCATTATATGCTAGCATGAGTCTTCTTGTGTCAACACTTGCATTTTATTTGGCAGTATACCTAAGAACTGAGACTTCACCTAAGAATTGATACAGATCTAAAATGTGTGTATTCTATAAGTGCAGACCAAAGCACTTCACCTAATAATGCCAGTTTCTTCATTCAGTTTGGAATAGATTTATGTTACCAATCAAACTAATGTAGATCTAGACTCCAGACAAACTTTTCAGCTCACTCTCCTTTGTGACACCTGAGACGTCTGCTTTTTTGTTCAAGCTACCGATGCAACAAGGGAAAATAATTCTGAGATAAACCAAATGTTGAGTTCACATTGTGGTAAAACAGGCCATACATAAAATCATCAACACTACGTTTTTCAAAAGACAGCACAGTCTTCATAGCAGAAGGGGCTCATGCATTCCTGCTGTCTTCAATCAGGGATTACAAAAGCAGATGCTGTGCTTGTCAAAAGCGAAACACACAGGAAACTGGAACTGCTGCAGACATTACACTTACTCTCTCAACTTGTCTTCTGTTCCGAGGGCACTATAACAAAACAACTATTACTACTACTAGAACTACTACTACTACTACGACCTCAGACGGTGTTGAGCTGATGGATTCACTCATTCAATAACTCATGTACAGATTAATATGGGGCTAGGCTGTATGGTTGAAATCATTATCACCATTAATAAGGATATATAATATAACAATATGGTAGATTTTCATAATCATTAATGAAATAATCAAACTGATGTTCAGTTAACTGTTTCACTGGTATGCATTACACTTTTGATATGTGTAAAACTTAAACTTTATAAACTAATTTTAATATTACAGTATGCTGTGGGAGAAACAGAACAGAGCCAAACAGGAGTTTGTGTAAAGGATAACATGAGAAAGCATCATTTTGTGAAAATCTAATCTTAAATCTATAAATGATTATATCAATAAAAACTGAATTATGGCCAATACCTTTTGAGATATGAGCTGCCCAAACGGTAGCAGCTTATAATAATAATAATAATATTGAATAATCTATAACATTTTCTTTTCAGTTAATCATTTAGTGCATAAAATGCCAGGACATAGTCACGATCACAAATCCCCGCTGAATAAGTTTCTGTTGATCGACTAACGGACTGTGTTCTCAAACACATGTGCAGACACTGTAACAGACAAAATGAAACATGAGTGGGAAAAATAAAAATTTGCTATCAATCTCTTTGTCCATACCTCCTACCAGAAAGAAGTTATGCACTAGGGTTTAAGACGTGACTCGGTCAGTCAGAGGTTACACACATCTGGAAAATGCATAGCTCACAGCCACATACACACAGAGCGTATATAACCATCTGGTATCCCGGTGCTTTGTCCAAGTGAAGACAGTTTCCTGGGAACAGCCAGGTTGCAGTGATAAAACAACACAGACGTGCAATAGGGAACGTGAATGAGTGTTTAGGGGATTGCTTTATTAAAACTTGTAATCGACAAATCCATATTTTTGTGACTGCTGGATTAATAGCTATTACAGTAAAATATTCCCATATGAAATGGAAATCAATGATGATGAGAGAGCAGTCAGGTCAAGAGTGAGGTTGTGTAACATCCAAAAGTACACAGCAGACCTGTCATCACCATCTAGATAGCAGCAGCAGCAGCAGCGCACAACACTGTGTTTGAGGGGGTGGATGTTTGACCAAAGCAACAAGTCATAAAAGGTTAAACCACACTCTACGTGTAATGTGTGTGTTGAGTTGACAGCAGTTATAGTCTCCAAAAGGCTTCACAAAAGGTGAAAATATTTTATAACAAAAGAATCAGTAATCATCTCGGGGTAAACAGCTTACATTTTTTGTCACAGCCCTGTTGGCCTGAAAAGAGTTTGGTCGGATTGTACAGAAAGACACGGGTATGAAAGAAAGACACAATATTGACTTTTGTCTTTACCCTTTGAGGATATTATGATGTCCTTAACTGAGATATGTATATGTAAGTATATGTGAATATAGTTGTTTGTATCTGCTCACCCCAAACTAAAAATGTCTTAGTCCACACCATTTGGCAAAAGATAGATTTCATCAGATAAGAGGCTTAAAAATATGAAAATTGCTGTGGTGGAGCAAAGAGCAGTGTAAGACAGATTCCCTTTCCCAATGATTTGTGGTAAAACCTCACTGGTATTTCCCCCATTGTAAAAAACAAGAACCTCAGGGTTTACTCTTAACTCTTTTGAGGTGTAGCTGAACATATCAGACGTTCAACCAACAGAGTCCTCATAGAAATAGTGCGGCAACAACATATTAGTCACATGCTGTCCGACAGACAGCATGTGACTAATATGTTGTGAATAATACTGGGCTACCGAGAACACATTAAACTTAGATAGACTGTAAACCAGCCGGGGATGTCAACCTACTATTTACGACATTTTTGGGATATTTTTGTCATCTGTGTGTTTCAGACGCACTTTGAAATTAACCATTAACAGAGAGTGGGTGACACACGCTTCCTGTTGCCTATTATGGTTGGGTGTGTAACCCATACAGATATATGCTTGCCTGGACTAGCCAAGTGTGTGGGACTCACTCTGAGTCATTCATCCAGAAAAAAAAATGACAAAACTACCAGCACACAAACTCACAAGCCGGTTTCGACATTCATCTATCACATGTGAGCAACGTCAATGACTGTATGACTAACCAGTAATTCTAAGGCCACACTCAGTTTTGATATAAGCCGTAACCCATCACGCCCAGCAATTTAGCACTGAAGTCTGTGTATTAGTGGTATGAGTTAGAGAATCAATCAAAGCACGTGTGGAGCAGAGTATGACATACATTACAATACAATACAAGTATAGCTTTAGCCATTAAAAAAGTAATAGAAATCCCATCTATTTATAATACTTAGTTGTCAGATTAAAACTCATGGGGCTTTAAGTAATATACATTTATTAAACTGTATTCATTTGCTCTCTGTCTTTACAACTCTTTCAGGATTTAGCCAAAATGATTTGCCTTGCCTCCGCTACACATGTCCAGCAGGACGGATCAGGTTTCAGGTTCCTTCCTCTCACAATATACAGTCCATAAACCATAAATATCATGTAGGTGGCAAAGTTGTCTGGCTCTTGTCAGAGACTTTTTCAGTGAATAAATCCTGCAACCAGGATATTTTTGCTCATGTGACAATGCACAGAGCTCTGCTTTAGCCTGCCATTTCCACACACACACACACACACACACACACACACACACACACACACACACACACACACACACACACACACACAGTGAAGATTTTGCTAGTTTAGGACAGGTCCGACTTGTCAGGTCTGGCAGGATTTTGTCATTCTTTGTCATATCTCAGTTAAATATTCATCATTCATGAATTCATCACAGAATTGAATCTAGCAAACAAGGATCTTTTTAAAACTTGACACATGTGTGGATGAGAAATCCAGGCCATGTCTGGAGGTTTGGGTTTAAATGTCAAAGCTGTGAGGTGGAGGCTGAACAAACTTTGGCTCTGTGTGAACTTGACACCAACTGGACGCCTGAACTCGGCTTGAACACAGTTTCTGCTATAATTCTTATATTCACCTTGTTCAATTTTTAACACACACTCAGGCTTCATAAAATGTCCAGGTGGATTAGTAAAAAGTAGGCTAAAAACAAGCTAGAACGGCATAACAGTAGACTTTATGTAGAGCAATATGGAAAAAAAAAACCACAAACAGAACTGGCAACTTAACATTTACATTAAACTTTCATTAAAATGTATCTGAGCGGCCAATTATGGTCTTTTCTCGGGATGAAAAAAGACAAAAAAGTCAAGATCTCCAAGGCACATAACATTCAGCTTTTATATCATGTTAGTGTTTTTATATTTTTGAATGAAAGCGAAATTGCAAACCACTTACATTTCCACTGATGAAACCAGTCGCCAGTCCGACGAGGAACAACAACCGCAGATTCCTCATCTTAACTCCCAACAGATGTAATTATTAAATATAAAGTGAGAAAAAAAATATATATATACTCAAAGGCAAAATAAAGTAGTTCCTCTAACTCCTCAACACGTCTTCGGCTGCTGTTTTGGACGCTACTTTGTACTCTGGAGTTCCTCAGGAAAAGTTGTTTGTACTGGAAGCGCAGCGTGGCTCGGCGTTGACGTCATCACGGCGTGACGTCAGATAAAGAAGGTACGCTGGGGGCGTGTATGTGTGTGTGTAAGATAAGATAAGATAAGATAAGATAAGATAAGATAATCCTTTATTAGTCCCATAGTAGAAGAAGACAAGCTAAAAATAAAAAATAAAAATAAAATAAAACAAGTATTATAAATAAGCAATAAAAAAAACAGTAGAAAAAACAACAATAACTGAAATATTATATTTACAGACAGAGAAAAAAACAACTATTTTAACTATTTAACTATTATTGCACAGTGTAATGTGTAATGTATTGCACAGGTTTTTATTGGCATGTTATTATTGTCATGTTATGTGTGTATGTATGTATGTATGTATGTATGTATGTATGTATGTATGTATGTATGTATGTATGTATGTATGTATGTGTGTATGTATGTATGTATGTGTATGTATGTATGTATGTATGTATGTATGTATGTATGTATGTATGTATGTATGTATGTATGTATGTATGTATGTGTGTATGTATGTATGTATGTATGTATGTGTGTATGTATGTATGTATGTATGTATGTGTATGTATGTATGTATGTATGTATGTATGTATGTGTGTATGTATGTATGTGTGTATGTATGTATGTATGTATGTATGTATGTATGTATGTATGTATGTATGTGTATGTATGTATGTATGTATGTATGTATGTATGTGTATGTATGTATGTATGTATGTATGTATGTATGTGTGTATGTATGTATGTATGTATGTATGTATGTATGTATGTATGTGTATGTATGTATGTATGTATGTGTATGTATGTATGTATGTATGTATGTATGTATGTATGTATGTATGTAGTGACTACATTTTAGGAATGCGAAAGGGAACAATTATATGATACTACTATAAACAAAGATACTATCTGATAATTATGATTTACGTATCCCATAATTATGAGAATGTTTCTCATTATAATGACTTACAGGATCTTTAATTGTGTCACCCCCTCGGCAGGAATGGGCTTACATACAATTATTTAACAGTTGGAAACATCATCAAAGATCATCTCAGTTAAATACTCCGTTTTCAACACTAAATTGAAAGGCTGGTAAGTGTTGGACTAATGTGGACTATGTTGAATGAAAAAATGTCAATCAACACATCTGAAAAGGATTGTGCTGATTGTCTTTTTGGAGAATCTAAACATACTTAATGGCCACCTCAGTCTTAGGGAAACAAATACCAACCAGGCCGCAAAGCAAGAAGTACACTGATCATTATCAGTATCAGTTCCTTTTGAAAAACTCAAAAAAAAAAAGGTTTCCTCAATCTTCTAAATAAAATGGTTAAAGATGAACTTTTTAAAGCCTACAAAATAATGCTGTTGGCAATGGCTGCTATATGACGTCACGTGCAGTGTTATAGCTCAGAGGTAGACTCAATCATACATCTCTACTCATGGGTGTCAGTGTTTTATTTGAAACATTTTAGTATCCTATACGGTTTCGTTTTACTCCTTTTCTACTTGAGATAAGACACTGACAATCTGTGCTACCACTGCAGTGTGTAGAGAAGCTTCAGCTAATAGTGAATTTTAAACCATAGATATGACTCCCTCTAGTGCAGAAGAATGGTTACGACAGCAAAGTACAACATATGCCATCTGACTCAGACCTCACATGAAACTGAAATATATATATTAAAAAAAAAGACTAAATATATTTTGTTTGCTTTGTACCAGAGTAATTCCCCATGAGAGAAAATCTCCCTTTGCTTGCTGTCTTTGAAGTCATCTTACTTCTTACGTCTTTTTTTTGTTTCCAATGTCAGAAAAGCCAAATTAGATCCAGTATGACTCAATGTGGTTAAAAAAGTGACAATTTCCAAGATGGCTGAATGATACTATAGGCATTGAATATAACACAGAGTCCAAAGGGGAAGGATTTCGCCCAGGTTTGTTGTAAAAAAAGTACTATTAGGCAGCGCTTTCAGACTTTTTAGACTTGTGTCCCCTGAAAATGAAGCTAAATCAGCTTCGACCAATTCAGCCAAAAAGGCTAAATAATAAATGTTTTATATAAACAAAGATGACAGGAAATTTGAAAAAAATGACATGCTTTTTCTGCTCCCCTGCCCTGTTGATGTTCTCAAGACCCCTCTGTGGTGTGGCGACATCTTTTTGGGGATCTTAAAACCAAGGGTAGAAATAAAGCATGGGCTGTCAATGTGTATATTCCGGTTCCCCCGTAACATTTTGACTCATAGCTTTCATGCAAATCAGGATAAAGTCAATAACTTTAAAGTCATACTTAAAAGTTCCTCATGTGTTAAGATATCTTTAATTTTTTAGCAAATTAAATTTGGAGACACTCACAATAACAAAGGGAGACACAATATCAACTCAAAACTTGTAAAATGTTTTTTAAAGACTGAGAAATAATTGCTTATGCTGCTCAGAGCTTGTGCCTGAAAATGTGTCCTGTGTGTCGCTTTTCATCAGTTATGTTGACAGACACAGCAGATATGAGATTATCATCTGGCAAATCCTTGTTTTTCCAAGCAGAAACATTTTCTGGTAGTCTTCAATATGGATGTTACGCTGTTGCACGCTGTCAACACTCAACAAAGGCAAATACTTACACACTGAGCATAACAGAAATAACACTATAAACCTTCTCAATAAACTCAACATATTAATTTGGTTCACATTAATTTAAATAAACTTCGCTCATATTGATTTAAATAATCTTCTAGCACTGTATTTCCCCCTTTAAATGAAGGAACATACAAGTGCATGTCCAGTTATCATTAGTTGGGGTTGTTGTCCGTTTTAGATCCAATGCTGCCACTCGTCAGCATCCACGCACTGATATAAAACCACAGATGACCAAGCAACACTCTGTGCCAATGCATCAATACAATTAGATATCAAGACATCTAATAAAGTATCTGAAATACTAGCAACATAGTTCCAGAAATGTAGGGGACACAAAAGCACACATAAGACATTGGAGTCTCCAGACATTTGAATGCAGTCTCAACCTCGGCTAAAGGCACAGTGGAGTAAAACAATGAGGCCTTTGTATAGAATTCAGAAGGTCCAGGGCGATAAAACAATAGTCCTTAAAGCTGCAGAGTCTGTAGGAGGTCTGTAGGAGGTCTGTGGCATTTCACCGAATGGAGGTAGGACATCATCTGACTCCGGCCTTGATGTCTGATGCTTTCAGAGTTCTCTTCCAAACTTGAGGGATCTGTATCACAAACAGGAGAAATTACACTTAAGACTTGATCTTAAACCACACTTTTATCTGGCGTGTGTGTGTGTGTGTGTGTGTGTGTGTGTGTGTGTGTGTGTGTGTGTGTGTGTGTGTGTGTGTGTGTGTGTGTGTGTGTGTGTGTGTGTGTGTGTGTGTGTGTGTGTGTGTGTGTGTGTGTGTGTGTGTGTGAGCATTACAAGAGGGGGCACTGAAGGCTCTAGATGTCGTCCCAGAAATGACAGCAGTCGTCTCCATATCATCCCGCTGCCCAAGAACATGAAGCCGGTTACCAGCCAGAAAATGCGAGGGTCCTGGTAACAAACACAAACAGTTAGAGTATATGTGTACAAACACACAAAAAGGTGCAGTATGCACATATAGACACGTGGACCAGAATTTATGAAAAAAGTATTTCAAATCAAACAATGTTGAAATGCACTTTTATTACAGATTTATCAACTACTTTTTTTAATCAAATCCAAGTTTTTTGTAAAATATCAAAAAGGACAAATGTCGATTATAAACTATTCAAATCCAAAGTTTTGTCTTAAGTAATTCATTTTATCAGACTACCAGTCCAAAACACAAATGTTAACAACAATATAAAGTTAAAACGAGCTAGACAAAAATCCTTATTTGAGTTGTTGTTAATGGCAAACAAAACTGTCTAATTTTAGATGTGATATAATTCTTAAGCAAGAAGCTGCCTCACTTCTTCAAAGGACGACTCCAAATTCATTCCAAAGGCCACCCCTATCAGACCGAATAAGGAGAGGGAGAAGGAACCCATCGACAGTTGCAGACTCAGGCGCATCATCACGTTACGATGGCTGGAATAAAAACACACAGCACATGTAGAGACAGCAAGCTATTTTGTTTCGAGTGGAATAAAAATACGTCTTCAAAGGTTCGGCTTAAAGTTTTAAAGGTTCCAAATGTTTCATGTCAGTCTCAAAACAAGAATCCGGTTATATATTCCAGGGTTACAGTGCATTTAGTGTTTTTATTACTATATCCAGTCACAGCAGCTCAACGTGAAAATGCTGTCCTAGAAAACACAAAGAGGGAATGTAATGCTAAATAGGCTGTAACTTTGGAAGAAACCCACTTTCATAACAGACACTGCTGACATCTCATATTCCCCTCAAATAACTTTTGAATCAATTGTGCGCAAAATGAGAATAGTGTATTATGTCCATAATCACTAAATGAACAGTACATTGGGAAGGGATCATCTAATGGGCAATATGAACATGAGGATTGACAACAGAAAATCCTGTTCTTAGAAGAAGAAAGAGATTTTATCTGTAGACGTTGTAAGTTCCAATATTATTCTTTATTACCAAAGTAGTTTCAAACTAAATCCTGCAAATGGTAAGAAAACATAAAAAAAAAAAAAAAAATGTAATGTATATTTTGGACAGTTGTACTATTCTATATAGAAAACAAATTTATTTATTAAATATGACTTGCCACTAACCAAAAATACGTATGTATACGTACCGTATGTATAAGTATGTGTGTGTGTGTGTGTGTGTGTGTGTGTGTGTGTGTGTGTGTGTGTGTGTGTGTGTGTGTGTGTGTGTGTGTGTGTGTGCGTATACCTGTCCAGATTGATAAAGATTACACTCTCAGAGTCGTCTATCAGTCCTTTCAGCTCTCTGGTCTTGTTCCCCAGCTCTTCAGCCTGTATTGAGCAGTTCATGGACACTCAATACAACTACTGTGCATAACATGTAGATGACATTTAATATTGTGTGCCAGTTTTTATTTTTATTTTAAAAAACAAACAAGACAAGTAAAAAGGTTCAACGCCACAATAAAGGTGCAGGTAAGTACAATGTTAGGGCGTTAGTTTCAGTTTATTCAAAAAGTTAGTATTAAGTTACATTATGTCATTACTGAGCATGCATTATAGTGAATTCATTTTTCATTCAAGTTATTTATTTCAAATAACTGATGGAAAACTAAACATTGTTTACATTAAACTGTAAGTAGCATTACCTGCATATAGTAATTCTCCAATAAAAATTCCATCTCCTCAGCATGGTCAATACCCAAACTGCTCTCCTCACTATAAAGACAAAAAGACAAAAAGGCATTCTATGTTAATACACATAAGACTGTTTTTAGAAAAGGCCTGGTAGTTACTAAAATGTTCAGCAATAACTGTGCCGATGTATTTATAGTTTTGATTCACCCAGACCTTTGCGCAAATGACGCTGCGGTTTTGGCCACCGCTGTTTCTATCAAGCGAAACTAAACACACATCTCACAATCGAGTAGGCCTCTAAGTTTATCGCCAACAGACTCTTTAACAACACAAGTAAAAGTGGTACAATTCCACCACGATGGACAGAGCAGTGCCATGTGGACTGACAAAATAAAGTAAAATATTCATTAAATAACAATTATATTTATAAAGATTGATCGAGAATCGAACCTACAGCCACCAGCATCCTAATGAACTGCGCAGGCGTCCATTGGATTTGTATTGTTTAGATGTGTGCTAACCATTCAGCCACGCCGAAATCTTATAGATTGGCACTTTAAGTCGAACTATCAAAAAAAAGTGAAACTATCTTTCCTTCTGTCTTGTATGACAGGTCTTGAATTTTGTTCGCAACAAAGAGAAAATTATAAATACAAGCAAATCGGTTAAATCACTCGTACCCGCCACAAAAAGATTTGTTCATAAGAGGTTCTGGCATGAGGCCCTTTGTCTAAGTGATAGATAAGGACTCTAAATAAGAAGATTGAGCATTCAAGTCCCTTCTTGGTCAATTATTTTTGAATTTGATGTCTCAAAATGTCTCCTACTTCAACCCTTATGTTCTGCATTCGGTGTAATGTCTATGCTTTAAGCTGAGAGAACATATGTATTTTAAGGGGGAAAATAGGTTAATTTGCAATTGCACACATACAGCTGTAACAAAACACAAGTGTAAACCTGAACCAAACCAGTTATTTCTGCACCTCCTGACCGTAACCAAACCAAAGCCCAAACCCTAACCATTGAGGACAATGGAACATACAAATACTGTTTGAAGAAAAAAATAGTGTTAGAAGGGGAAACAGACTAAAACATCTTGGGGATCAATAAAGTCTTTATCTCTTACTGCAGCCACTGACCTGGGCTTTAAAAGGAGCTTTAAAGAGAACTGCCTTTCAGCATTTATATACTGTAAGTGTTTGCGAGTGCGTAACTTACAAAACTCTTGGGTCTGTCCACTTGGTCAGACAGAGTTCTTCAACGATCTCCTCCTCATCCAATATCTTCAGCAGGGTATCCTTAAATACTTTGATGTCAGTCTCCAACTCTGATAAGCTGTTAGAGGTACAAAAGTAAAGGGGGGACACTGAGTGAGACAGACAAAACCAAATAAAGTAGACAATTTGAGAGAAGACAAAAGCGGAGATGCCGTGCTGAAAACATATAATGGCAAAGAAGATAACCGTCATGAAGAAACCAACAATAGTGTGAGACCTGAGGCTTGATTCATGCAACAAATGATTATTCAAGCTTTATAAAAGTTGTCATTAACAGGTGAGGGACTGTTTTGATTGATGGGGAAAACCAGTACATTCACAGAGATGCTGACCCAGTTCCTCACATCCCAAATTTAGTGATGCCAAAATCATGGCAATGTATGTGGTTGCATGCGTTACCTCTTGCTGTTCTGCAGCAGTATATGTAGTTTACTTCTATCAGCGGAAAGGATTTTAGGATCCACCAGGGATTCCAATGTGTCCAACATTACTGGTTCGACATCATTCAGCTGAGCTCGTAGAGTGTTTACCTATCGAGACAAATACATAAAGACCAATACATGCACAATCATGCTTCATCTTATCTTGCCCTCAATCTATAGGCAAGGTTGTTTTTTTTAAATCTATAGAACATTTAGATACAGAGACACAGTGGTTCTGTAATCTGTCTAACCTTGTGCTGCAGGATGGCCTCCAGTGCTCTGAACTCAAAGGGCAGAGAGTGTGACTGTGATGCTAGCTGAGGGGCCAGCTCCAGTACCAACCAACGTTCCAATCCAAAACCACGAAAATCCAACACCAACAAGGACTGTGGGGTCACGATGGCTTTTAAAGACTGTGGAGAAACAGAGGGACGAGGTTAGCCTCTTCAGAAAACAATGATACATGTGAATGCAAATACTTAAAAAAACATCATTTCAAGACTTCAAGATTGAAATTACTTAAATGTTTTGTAACAACTGAAGCATGGCTTTTTATAGTTTTAATCTACATAACATTTCATTTTAATGTTTCTTTGCTCATTGTTTGCATACACAGCCGTGTATGCAGAAATACAGTGCATGTTGATGACTGCAGTCCCAACAGTGGACTCTGATCTCTAAGTATTTGCTGTGATCGACCTGAAAAACTGTAATGCACTAGCAAAGCACTTTTGTGTTTGTTCTTTAAACCCACAGTTAGATAAACATACATCACACCAATCAGGATGAGTGACCAGAATCTGCACCCCAGGGTCTCCAGCAGCATTCACAGCAAGTGAACATATGACCGAAGCTTGTCAGTGTGTCACAGTGTGCTGAACTAAATAGCTCCAAGACGCAGCTTCAGTAAAGAAGGCGTTCAGTACTTCAGGTAATCTACCAACACTGCGCTGTATCAGTTTTTTTGATCTATTTAGCACATTAGCAATTGCTGAACTAGAGAAATACGGATCATGCTGTAAGACAAAAAAAATAAAAATACAAGAATAAGCACAGTAACAGGTATATTTGACCTCTTGTTGTTTGTATTTTTAACAGTCGTGTAGTAGTTTTCTTTTTCAGTTTTAAACAATTATAATTTATATTGCTTTTACTCTTTTCAGTAAAGAGATTTATGGGTATGTATTGAACTATATGAACTGTATCTACTTATAGTTAACTTGTTTATTAACAATAGATGCAAAATTGCTTTAAATATGTAATTAAATATTTTAAAAGAACGGTCTGACTCCAAACCTGCATCTTCACCATTTGGCAGTCTCATAAAGTAAAATGATTTGTGTTATTTTGCTTATGTTATTCTTTGTTTAAATTGTAAGCACGACCAATTAAAAAGAGAAGATAAGGGCCTTTTTTAGAAAAAATGTGGTATCCATGTGCAAGATAAATAAGACACAGGAGACAAGACAGTAAAGAAAATGAGAAAAAACACATATTCAGTTACATTTTAGTAATTTAGTCGCTAAAAGTGTATAAAACATATACAACTGTATTCTTTTTTATTTATTGCTTTATTATATTTCTAATTCATGGATGACGTAACATAAATTACTACCTTCAAGTACATCCCACTTTTTTATTCTAACTGCAGGATGTCTGTGAAGCTGCTCGGGTATCTCTGCTTGCTGCTTGTTCTGTTGTGTCCCAGCTGGGCCAAAGAAAAAAGTGTCTCACATCTGCTCCCAACTGTGACCAGTGCATTCAGTCTGGCCCGGCGTGTGCTTGGTGCACCGCCCCTACCTCTAACGTCCGCTGTCATACCTTGAAGGGGCTGCGGAGAGCAGGCTGTCCTATAAGTTACATTTATGATCCTCAGGGCAGTGTGCAGGTTGTCAAAAATGACAGCAGGTAAGTCTCCAGGTTTTAAGAACCACTGCAGAACTCTTTACACTATGCAAGTCTGTCAGATAAAACATGACCATCTTAACTCACTAACACGGAGCGCAACACTAACACCAAGTTACCCAAAACTGATACAACACTACTGGTTCTCTTGCTCTTCTTCAGTAGCACCGAACCAGCAAATGCCGAGGCCCTGTTTCTCCAGCCTCAGGAGTTCTCCCTCCGTTTGAGGCCGGGTGTGAGCCAGTCCTTCCCTCTCACTATCACCATGCCTACAGAGCAGCCTATCACAGAGCTGACCATGGACACAAGCCCTGTGCCAGCGAGAGTCAACATCACATTCAGTAGCATCATGAACGGAAACCCTCTGGTCGTACAGGTCAGCAAAATTAAGACATTAGGGACTTTGGGAAATACAATTTATAATATTAATAAAGTGGATTTTTTTCTCTAGGTGACTGTTGAGGCTGCCCGCTGTCCCGGTCAGCAGGGTGACTTCAACCTGAGGCAGAACAGGACTGGGCCCTGGCCTGTCCTCATCACACCCAGAGGCTTTTCACTGAGTGTGAAGTTAGAGATAACTCTGGAGTGTGAGTATAACTTCAGAACCATGCTACTGTTAATATATGATCAAAAAACAGTAACAGACAATCCCCATTTTGGACAATGAGATAGAAGGAGTCCTCAATCAACTTTTTAATAGTCAGTATGCTGCTAAAGGCACTCATTTGTCTGCTATAAAGTTGCTTATGCAAAAAATGTAATAAAATAAATCAAAAAGAATGATTACAATTTGTGTTCCCCAGGTCAGTGCGACTGCCGAAGAAACCGTGAGGAAAACAGCCCTAGCTGTGGTGGCCATGGGGCTCTGGTGTGTGGCCAGTGTGAGTGCCCCGAGCCTTACGCTGGACAACAGTGCCAGAGAGACATCGACTCGTTTCAGTCACGAAATGAAGACTACTGTCGCTCAGGCCCGAATGCCCCTGTGTGCAGCCGTAGGGGAAAATGCAATGAGGGATTCTGTGAGTGCGAAACGCGAGCGAACCCGAAAGAAAGATACAGCGGACGATACTGCGAGTGCAGCAACTTTGACTGTCCATACTTCAACAGCAGGTAGAATATTTGATTATTAGGGAGTATGCAATATTGTCTTATCTTTTAATTCTACTTAATAGAGAAACAGATTTATATGAAAAAAAAACAACTTTGTATCATACAGAATATGTGGAGGCCATGGGAAGTGCGAGTGTGGGAGGTGCGTATGTGATGACAACTGGACCGGTGAAGACTGCATCTGCACCATGGAAACTGATTCCTGTATGGCAAAAAGCCAGAAGCTGTGTAACAATAACGGGGTGTGTCAGTGCGGACTATGTAGATGTGAGACACCATACAGAGGCCCGACCTGTGAGGACTCCCCTTTTTGAGTGGGCAGTTGTCAGAAGTGTGTCGGGCGTTCGGGACGGGAGCGAAGAAGAAAAGGTTACAACTGTTTGCTGTTAATACAGGGTGTTATGGAATGAAACGAATAAAATAAAGATAGAAACTCAACGTGCAATTAGAAGATTTCTATTACGACACCACAACTCCCTCTTGCTGTTTTTAGCATTAAACCTGGCTAAAATTATTAATTCCTTTTCTGAACCTAAACCTTCCAAAATCTTTTTAGTACAGTCACATAAACTCTTTAAATGACAATGACAACTTGAATTTACAGTTACTGTATTATGCCTCAGACACTTACTGTTTTGTCATATTTCTAATTTCAAAACTAATTTCTCGTAGCATGGAATAACCACAGTAGTTTGTTCATGAATTACAGAGCAACAATACATATTTCTTCCTGTTTCGGAGTATCAAACTGCAACTAAACTACACAGTAGTTTAACTTCCAGCAGGCATATTATAGTCTTGAATTTACTCATTTCTCCCACTCATCATCAAGTGTGATTAAGAGTGTGACAACCTCACTGTGACAGTTGTGGGGAGCAAAGATGAAATGCCTCAACCAGGAGAAACTATTGAATTCTGTAAAATGATGAGTCGTGAAGACTCTCGTTTCTTCTACTTCACCTTCTCCAGCACGCCCTCTTGAGGACAATCCACTATGGTGCGGGCTAAGAAATGTCCTAGCGTGCTGTAGAGGGGATCCTATATATGTTTTAATTATAGAAGGAAACTAAGTAAGTAAAAATATTTCTTACCTTAAAAACAAGGTGAAAATGATATGTGGCCTGCATGAAGTACATTTTTCCGGTTCTCATTATTTTATTTTACTGTGTCATCCTCTTGGCCGCATCATATTATTGTTATTATTATTAAACTATTTTTTTTTATTTTTTTTATTATGATCAATGGTTTGAATTAGATTTATGGTGACAAAATGTTTCAGAATCAACAGCCAGATCAAGGGGGATCTAAAAGAAAAGTGAGTATACCTCCATCCGTATGATAATGCAGTTGTTTCTAGCTATTAAGCTGGTACTGTGCTGAAATCGAAGGTCTCTGGCCTGAAGACTTAGCTCCTGGCAAAGCTCTGTTTTCTTCTTCTCTAAAAGAGAAAAAAAGAGAGAAGAGGAGCAGAGGGAGTGTTAAAAATAGTCATGAATGAATACTTTTGTTTCATATATTTTTGAGTTCATAACAGGTGATAATATATCTACTGCTTTCCGCATCCTCTTCAGAAAAAAACTTCTTGTCGTAGAACAATAAATGTAAAAAAGCCAAACCCATAATGGGAAGGTCACACCAAAGGTCAAGCTTCAAGTAACACAGCAATGGTGAGCAACAGTGAATTGTATGTCCAACTGTGCATGGCAAGGAATAAGAAGTTCAGTCAGATGCCATACTGAAAATGATACCTTCACCCTGGTGAGAGTGGTCTCATCACAGCATAGAACGGATAACCAATCATCTGTCTTAATGACGACCATGACATTACTCCTCAAATAAAAGATACCATGCAAGTAAATCAAAGACGACTTTAGATTTATTTTCCAACACTTACCAAATGTTGTCACATTTCCCTCTTGGTCAAAATTCATCTGTGAAATAAATAAACAAGAAACTGATCAAGTATCTATGTTAGTCACAGTGATTCAACAGCCAATGATACAGTAATGTATCTCAATGCATAAAATGTATGACAGTAGATTGGTGGGTGTTGAAAAGATTTTAATTCCATCTGATAAAAGCTGTGAAATCTATCGGTCTGTGTCATCAGTTTCTCCAAAAGCATCTTGACGTTAAGTGCAAAGTATTATAATAGTAGTCACTACTGTTCAGTATCCACTGAAATGTTTTGGCTGACTGCTCTGCATCACTTACCACTACAACAGCTGGAGACACACTGGAGACGTCTGACACTCTGTAGCGGATAAAGGACACTGTTGAAAGAAAAGTGAAATAAAGTTACACCACATGTAAAGCAACATTTTTCATCTTTGACCACAGCAATAACTATAGTTAAAATATGTAACCACAGTTATCTGCAATTGTTGGGACCAATATTGGGTCCAATTTGCTTCTTTGAATTTGAATCAATACACCTTCATAAAGAGTTCAGCTTTGATACAGTTTCATTATATGTAAATAACATAAAGCAGTATGTAATACATTGTTACAGTAGGCAGAAACAAGTATGCAGATGTCTTTTTTTCAGTTTAACATTACTAATTCAAAAACAATCGCTAACATGAGGTCTGAGAAATACTGTTTAGTCTAGTTTCTAATATGTCTCTACAGTTTGGGCAAGAGCTACCAATATATCGTGGAGGAATAAACTTTAAGGAGCTCTCTGTTGGACAACTGTGTAATCAATAAACCGTGTCTAGATTACCTCCAACATATCCGCATCTCCCCAAAGCAATTATTGATACACATCCACAGAAACATACAGTAATACAAATTTATCTATGATAAGCTCATATCAGCTGATAACATTTGGCCTGTCAATCTATGAGACAGGTTATTATGTAGACATGCACTGAAACATAATAATAAATACATCAAGTGGGCGACTGTGGCTCAGTAGAGCAGGGTCGTCCTCCAATCAGAGGATCGGTGGTTCGATCCCTCGGCTCCATGTCGATGTGTCTTGTCCTTGGGTAAGACACTTAACCCTGAGTTGCTCCCGAAGGCTGTGCCATCGGTGTATGAATGGGTGTGAATGATTAGAGAGATCCTGATGGGCAGGTGGCACCTTGCATGGTAGCCCCTGTCATCAGTGTATGAATGGGTGTGAATGGGTGAATGATCAGTAATGTAAAAGCGCTTTGAGTGGTCGGAAGACTAGAAAAGCGCTATACAAGTACAGTCCATTTACCATTTAAGTACTGCAATTAAAACAAAGTGATTTTTTTAGTTATAAAAAAAATGTCAAAAGGGAATAATGAAATAGCAGCATAATCTCAAAAGTGTTAATTCTGCAGTGGAAACATATCATATAACATGTTGTATGCATACTGGGGCGGCTGTGGCGTAGTGGAGAGCAAGGTAGTTCTCCAATCAGAGGGTCGGTGGTTCGATACCCAGCTTCGGCAGTCGATGTGTCCTTGGGCAAGACACTTAACCCCAAGTTGCTCCTGAAGGCTTGCCATCGGTGTGGACTGGATGTTGCATGAATGTTAGTTAGAGTCTGATGGTGGCACCTTGATGGTAGCCTGTCATCAGGGTGTGAATGGGTGAATGATATGTAATATACTACTGACTGTAAGTCGCTTTGGATAAAAGCGTCTGCTAAATGACTGTAATGTAATGTAATGTACTGACTCTCGTTCTTACCAGGCCATGGTGCACCTCCTTGCAGCAGGTTCTCCTTCCTCACTGCAGCAGACTGATGAGATCTTCTGTGTTGACATGTTTGACCCCAGACTGCATCTGAACCAACACTGCTGTAACTCCTGCTGCACAATCCCAGTTTTCTATTTCCAAGTGGCACAGAGTACTTCAGTGGGTAGAGTACAGTATTGGCACTCCAAAGGACAGGGGTTCGGGTCCCAATTGTTCTTGAGGGGGAAACACTTTCAGAACTGAAGTTCCCACCAAAAGGAGGATATATCCTTGTGCACTTCATACAGCCAGCTAGCAGCACCCTGTGTAGTTTCATCTCCACACACAGACACAGAGATCACAACACATACATCAGCAAGCAAAGGTGGTGGAGGACAGGAAGGCAAGCTTTAAACTACATAAACACAGAAGGAAGGGAGAACAGGTTTGCTGTGAAAGATATGCATCCTCAGCAACCTCCTTCAAAGTTTCAAGACTCCTGTGCAGCGTGTTTGTAACTTAATGCTAGTCACCTGTTAGCTTCCAGTGTCAGGACCGTACGGGACCACAATGCACCGCGGTGACGACGCCGAGCGGCTGGCCAAAGATCGTCTCTGGTGAAGTTATTCACTTGGACTACAAAAGCTGACCAATTTTAGATTTTTAGATTTTTGGAAACCTGTTCCCACCAGGAAAAGACAAAAACATTGTACAAAGTTATATATGGATGATAGAACGTCAGATTTATTAGATAAAAATTCATGTTTATTAAACTGTCTAACTCAAAAGTTTGATTCACTGCAACTAATGATATCAGTATTGATAAATCTGTCAATTGTTTTCTTATGATTAAACCTAATTAATTGATAATAATAATTATAAGTCTAACTGGAATAACTGTTTCAGAACTGTGCCTCTATTTCCGCTATATCAATACATCTTATACATTTATTTAGCCTATAGATAATTGATCGAGGACGCATTTTATCCCCCATTTAAAAGAAATAAATGGCATTTCAAAGCCTTCTCTTCTTGCCATGAATACAATATATATATTTTCTTGGCCTCAATTTAAATACACTGATAATATACCGGAATCAGCCAAAAATAATACGTTTTTAGAAAAAGATGTCCAAGATATATGACCTAAAACCAGTGTACACCCTGGTGACATAGTGACCTAACAGTCTGACAATCTGCAAAATTGTTCCTATTCACAAGAAAAAACAATAAAAACAGGTGCTACTGTGGGTATTACTTAGCAATTATTACAATTAGCGGTATTTTGGCCGTTTTCGCGAGATGTGTTCACAGTAGCTGCGGGTTAAAACGACGCATGCGCAGTTGAGGCTTTGTCAGCATCAGCACCAGCCTCAGCATCAGCATCAGCATCAGCATCTCGGATAACCGGAAGGATGCTGTGGCAGGCAGGAAGCGTGAGGATTTTATTGTGCTGACAGCTCCGTCCCTCAAACCGGACCACGTCCATTTTTTTTAATCTCATTTTCCCCCCCTCGTATTTGTTGATATGCATTAATAGCAGCCATGCTCCCATCGTGTCAGTCGAAGCCCGCCGCGGAAAACAGCAGCGGTAATAATAGGAGCTCCATCGCTAAGCTGCTGCTCGGGGTCTTTGTGGTCTACACGCTCCACACCGCCTGGCTTCTGTACGGCTTTCTCAACACCAAACCCTGCGATGGAAGCACAGGAGAGCACTGCATCACCTCCTACCTGACAGCAAGAGCCCGGCTTCAGGTTAGCACAGGCCTCTGTTTATTAATCCTTAATCTTGAGAGCAAACGGACAAATCAAGGAGAGCCTACCAAAAACTAGGATCTAGTTCAAGACACTACTGCATTAATGCCATTAGAGGCTTTGGTGATTAACATGAGGGAGGAAATTCCTGCAGGTCTACATGTATTTTGGACATAGCAGGCTTTTATATTTGTTCTAATTTTTCATTTGTGCAGTTGCATCTCATTTTGGAACCAATGCTTTTTTTCTGAAATGAGAAGACAGCTTTAAATCTCTTCTCTTCTTCTCTTTCGTTTTATCCAGATGAGCGTCTTCACTTGCCTCGTGCCAGACAACAGCCAACTCAACCTCGCTGTAAAAATAGACCCTTTTGACCCACATTCTACATTTGAAAGGTGGGCTTGATATGTTGATATCAGTATCAGAAGACTTCCTGCTCGGTGCTGTTTACGACCACAACAGGAACTGTGTCCATTGCGTGACATTTAGTTTTAAAATTGATTGAGAAAAGAGCTTATTTGTCCATCTCTGCAAGGCTGGCTGTTTTTAACTTATTGTCTCACTCCCTCTCTCTATAGGCAGGTGAATATCTCTCTGCCAGAGCAGACTCGAGCTAATGGCACCCTGTTTGCAGTCGTGTATGTTCACAAAGCCGGGGTTTCACCTCTGGAGGACAGCAGAGAAGTTCACTACGCAGCTCAGCTTACCACCTACATCACTCCCACACACACAGAGGGGCAGAGAGACATGCAGAAGGTAAAATGTAATTCAATATCTGTCGTAGTCATATTTCAGCCACCGTGTCACCTTTACAGCCGACTCAGACGTGCGGCCTTGCTGCAAATAAGTATTTTTTGATGCTCCATTAGAGATCCAGTCCCAGATCAGAGAACACTGTATCCCACTGGAGACCTCACCTGTCAATCACTATGATGTCAGAGGACTTCATCTTCAACAAAGCGGGGCTTCCTAGTGACGTGCGGCGCTACATGAGAGTGTAAGTCACATGAGGCTTTGGAGGTCAAAGCAGGTGATCCTTCAGTCAGAGAGTTGCTGACTCCTTCTTTTTTGCTGCTTCTCATCAGTATACTCCAGTGCTGAAGTGAGGAAAGCTTTTAGCCAGTAAACTTCTTAAAGCATCTATTTTATCTGTATAACCAATACCATATACCCTGTATGCCGTACGATATGTCGATTATATCAGTGGTTCCCAACCTTTTCTTACGCCCCCCTTCAAATTCTTTCTCAGATTATTATTATTTTTTAAAATCACTTTAAAGTAATTAGGAGGTAAACTCACATAGTAATTAACAAGAAGAAGCAACGTTTAGAACAAAGTCAGGAAAAAACTTTCTGAACCTTGTGATACCTTGGAGAGATCTCCCCAAGTTGGTAGCCAATGGTATATAAAGTTTTTTTTTTCACAAACCACACACTTCTACAACAGTTAATACCAACATGATTGTTCTCTGTAAAACACTTGTGAGTGGGAGGTTGACTGTTCATCAAATCTAAGCAAATCTAGATCATAAAGCAAACACAAATCCTTTCACTGGGTAAGCTCTTTAAATGCACGTGTGTGTATATTTGTTCTTACTCCGCTTACAACTCCACCTGGCTGTTAATAAGGAAGATGCCCCAGGCCAACGTCTATTAAACTGTCTACCTTTTTCTCCTTGTAGCTCTCAGGAAGGCCAACAGATGATCTACCTTCCTCTGCTGCTGGTTAACGAGCTCAGCTTCAGAGTCAGAGACCTCCTGGTAGGACAAATATACACACAGTTAAGACCTTGTCTAATAAATACTGTGTTTTGAATGACATTACCTTACATCTATTTATCTATCCATACATTCATAGGCGATCAGCAGCAGCACTGTTCAGCTCCCTCTGACCGTGTCCTACGAGGGAATCTCTTTAAGGGGGTTCAGGTTCTGGGTGCATCTACAGGACGTGGTTTATTCCCTGCGACAGTTTGGTTAGCTAAAAAGTTAACAGATATATAATATAACCCACTACATATTTCAGCTTTTGCTTTTCATATCACATGGTCAGGAGATTTAACTAAACAAAATCCTTTAATACTGCATCTTGGTGTTTATCTAGGCTTCACAGAGGAGAACATAGATGAAATTAAAGAGACTTTGGTGGGTTCCAACCTCTACCTGTTAGTGTTGACTGCACTCATCACAGCTCTACAAGTAAGATTACACAGCACCGCAAAAATGCCATATTGTATACGCATTAGAATCCACCTGCTGATAGTCACTCATGAATTATGAATTATTTATTAAATCCCCATCTCTAAATGTAACACAGTGTATCATGAGGCTGCTAGGCAACTTAGTCATATTGCAAGTTAAGCGTTGTGAAGTTAAAAGTATGTTTCCTTTCAACATCTTTGGTTTTCTACAGCTCATCTGTGAATTCTTGGCTCTTAAAAATGACTTCAGCTCATGGAGGAAAAAGAAGAGCATGGTGGGAATGTCCAGGAAGTCAGGTAGGAAAATTAAATAAATCAAATCATAGCAAAGGTCTTTTAGAACAGTCAACATAGGAGAGCCTGCCAGCAGTTATGAACAACATTAGTTTATAGTTTTGCTGTAAATGACGTACCACAGTGCCTGTTACAAGGTTAAATTTAGGGACTAACTTCTCCTTTGGTCTCCCCCTCTCTCTGTTTGTAGTTCTGTGGCGTAGTCTCAGCACTTTGCTGATCTTCCTCCATCTGCTAGAGGAGACCAGTCTACTGGTGCTGCTTCCTGTTGGATTGGGAGCATGTCTAGAGGTATTTAGTACAATCGGCCTCCTCAAACAGAAATGGTATAATAAAGATCATAGCAGACAGTTTTAACTCACTAACTTGTCATATCGCCAGGTATGGAAGGTGTTTACAGTGTTTAAGATCCAGTTTCAATGGAAAAGCTCCAAGCTCCATGTGAGTATGGTTCCAGTTAACCTCCTTCCATCATCCATTCACAGTAGATTTAACATTTGTGGAGTGGTATAATTTGTTGTGGTTATTTAACTGCACTGTCTTTTATCTTAGCTCTTAGCTCAGCTTCTAATCAATTAATTTGTTTTTCTGTTACTGTGTAGGTAAATAAGATGGATGAGGAAGAAAGAAAGACAGTGGAGTACGACACACAGGTATGATCTTTTTCTCAAACGCTAAAGCTCTAACTTCATATGCTGCAGGCTTTGTTTGATTTTAACATTTTGTGTGTGTTTTCTCTCCAGGCGGCCAGATACTTGTCCTACTTGGTCTATCCTCTGTGTATCAGCGGAGCTATTTTCTCGCTGGCCTACTTACGCCAAAAGAGGTGAGCTTTGCCACGTTGCTTTAAATGTTGCCCCCAGATGTCATAAACTCGTTTGTGGAGACTGTTTGTAACATTTCAATACAAACTCTCTCCTGGTTACATCTTGGTTCATCTTCAACTACTGTACTGAAGTTTTTTAGATCAGATCAGACCTGAGTATTTCTTGAATAAAAGTAAGATGTTTTTTGGTTTTAAACTATTGTCGAAACCTTTCATAATGTACACAGATTTAGCAGCTACTTCATTCGATATTAACATTAAATTGTATTATATTGACAGTTACTACTCCTGGTTGGTCAACACCCTAGTGACTGGTGAGTTGACTTCCATCATCTGTCCCAGTGAAACAAAATCATCTATATGATTCATCGGTTAATTTGTTAACAGCAAAGTTTTTGAATGTACTTCACTGAAATCTTGTCAGCTTTACCCATTGATTAAGCTACTTTTATATTTATCACCAATGTGCCACATTTAAACTTTACCTCCCCTCTCAGGAGTGTATGCTTTTGGCTTCCTGTCTATGGCCCCACAGCTCTTCATCAACCACAAGGTCTGTCCTGCCTCACAGTGTATGAATTACTAAATAATCTGATCATAGTGCTGAGTAAAATTAAATGACTTGAGTATGGTAAACTACTGTATGAACTGTGCTCTGCTGTCTCTTTGTGTTCTTCCACTCCTCTCTCTGGATCAGTTGAAGTCTGTGTGCCACCTGCAGGGGACAGTGTTGATGTACAGAGTGAGTGTGACTAATTCTGGCTCATTCACAAAAAGTGACTTTGTGAAGCAAAGTGCAGATTATCTTTGCATTCCCAAACATTTTCTAGGAACTTTGTATTAAATTCCTCCGTTATTTTACAGGGAACTCAGTGTTTTAGTTAAATTGTTTGTATTCTGTCTATACAGCTTTTGCTAGTGGATGAGTTCATTATTCTCGTTCTTTTTTCCTGTCCTCTCTCTCTCCACCAGGGAGTGAACACGCTGATCTCAGACCTGTGCTCCTGTGCCTCCCTTTTATCCTCTTCTGGATCCTTCTCCTCCTCTCATCAACTTTCCTGCTTCAGAGATGAGCTCTTCTTTTTCCTCTACCTCTACCAGCGAAGGTTGGACAATCACAATGTTGTATCTAATGTTGCCTGATTCTTTCAACATGATGCATGAAAAAAAATACTCCTCAGCCTTAACGTATCTGTAGAGACCTGTTATGGTCCTCAAACTCTAATATTATGTAATGATTAGTTTGATGTTAGAAGAAAGAGCAATATTGTTTATAGATAGATTATTTCGATCAATCCTTACTCATTAATCACTATATTAGCATTAGAAAGACACACTTGCCTATTGTTCTCTTGAACAGGACTTGATTTGGTCTTGATTTGGTCTTGATTTGGTCTTGATTGCCTTTGGACTTGGTCTTGACTCAGACTCAACTGGACTCGATTTAGTTGGTCTTGACTGCAACCCTGCTTTTTCATCTTCAAATATACTGTATATTAGGATGTTTGGGAAACACAACAACCTTCTTTGCTGCTGCTGACACTTTTCAGTAGATCCACCAGTGTTTTCTATTCAGCACCCAATTGACTTTCTTCTGGATTTGTGTGATATAACCCTGCTTTCATCTCATATTTCCGACAGGCGTTCCGCCCACAAAGCCAGGAGGCGAGAGTCTGGGACCCACAGCAAGAAACTAAAGACTCAATGAGGAGAAGACAAATTCCTCTCCTTCCCTTTTTTCAGACATGAATGCACAAACACACAAAAACAACGTTAAAGATGTGAAATGGAGGCTCAGGCAGGACATTTGGCCCGGTGCCCCACAGCAGCTTCAAACTGATCCAAGATGAGCTGTTCTGCATTCTGACTCGTCACTGCTGTACACTAATGGTGCTGCTGCTTTTTGGTTGGCATCGATGAAGCTTCCCCCTTTACTCTACGGACACTCTCTGCAGCACTTGTTATGCAAGAAGAATATCGACAGCATCATATCAGCAGTCGTAGTTTGCATTTGCTCGATTCTGCTCTATGTTAAGCTTGAATCACGATTTTCCCTTTAAATTTTTGTTTTTAACATGTTTTTGTACAGATTTAAACACATACATTATATTCTGTATATTGTGCTTGTTCAAGCACTTTAATAGATCCAGGGCGGCCCTCTCGTAAGGCACAAAAAAGGCTATATTAAGCTTTACGCTTCTATAAATTGAAATATTCAAACCCAAGACAGCATATTTTTTATGGTTGGGCACTATTACATCAAATGACAATTATTTTGCATAATGCTGACTAGTATTTAAAGTAATTTCCTATGGTTTGAACATTGCATGGCTTTGCAGCCCAAGTGTGTAATGATAGACATACAGGTGCAACATGGCCTCAGACAGTTATGAGAAGAACAGACCAGCAACACAAAGCACTTGTTACTCTTCATTGAGAATATATAATAAATAAATGACTTGTGTTGAAGGTGACTTAGGTGCTAGAGTCTGATCAGGTTGTATTGCAGGTAGAAGGTACATGCCATTGTATTTCGTCATCCTTAATGTTCACCCTTGTGTATTACAAATAGAGTAAGTTCCACTTTACTGTACAAATATTTTCCTAAGTTTGACTTTGCAATGTTAACATATAGAAAGAAAACACAGTATTGCAAGTTTACTGCAAATATCCTGATGGCATGCGTCTATGAAATTTTGACTTACATCATACAATATAGCTGCTTAATGGAAGTAGCAGTCTACTCCATTTCATTCAGCATCACATAGAATAAGAAACATGTCTACAGAAGGCAAAAAAACAGCACTGTTAATTAACTATTTTATCAAGCTGTTTATTGTGATCATATTATGCTGAAATCTGCACTAATTGTTTTATTCTTTGCTGACGGAACTGCTTGAGCTTGAGAATAATTTACAAACGTCAAATGATTTTAAAAATGATTTTAAATTTTTCGTTGTTTGGGCAATGCAACCTGTTTGTTTTTTTATTAATATGAAATGAAAATAAAAATGTAACTGGCTTTAAGGTGTCAGCAAATTCGGGAAAAAAAACATGTCTGTGTGCAGAGATTGATGTGTGCGTGCCAGTATTTCTATCAACATGTGCAATCAGGAGACAAGTCAACACAGACAGCAGATTGGTAGTAATGGTAACTGCTGGACTGGTTTCTGTTAACAAAGTTTGCATTGTGAGTGCGTTTGTTGGCTTATTACGATAAATTAAGACAGAATACATATCTCCAATGAGTCGGATTAAGATTCATTATTGGTGTCAGGAAATACATTTAATTTACAGAGAATCCTAAAACAGTGTGTTTTTACCTGTGCTAGGAAGAACTGGGGGAATGTGTGCTGGGTGTGTACTGGTGCATTCCTTTGTTAACACTGGACAGTGACAGATATGAAGATGACGTATTCCACATATCTAGTGAAAAACTATTACATAATGCTGTTTAAAAAAAAGTTTAATTAACAGTAATTCGGATCAAACGTTCACTATTAGTCAGTGACGGTGTGGTGTTGTTGGTCAGATACGTTTTTGTTTTTTTCTTAGTGGCAAGATCTCATTTATTTTGTGAAAGGTTTTGAAATATAGTAGTATTGGAGTGATCTCAGGAGCAAGTGGAAGGCAGTGGGAAGACCAAAATGAGGGATGTGACTTTGATAAACATTTGGTTTCAACGTAATCACACCTTCATGCACAAACATATCTGGAGCCTTAGATTCGACATGAGTCATTGGCCAATGGGCTGCAAGATCATTTCGACAAATAATGTAATGGGTTTTCTGTACGTTTTTTTAAATCTGCAATAACATTTTTTTTTGGGTCACTTGAGGCCAGCGAAAACAAGTTGTGAACACAACATTTACATAAAACTTTTGAGCAGATATGTTAGCAAACAGTTGCTTTTTAAACATCCATCAGATACAGGGCAAGCTTTGTGTTTTAGTGGCCTAACTAACACAATTTCGTATAAGACCTAGATATTTGTGGGCTACACAACACTGCAGTTGACGCAAGTTCTTAAACGAGAGGAGTGATCGCAGATAGCTCAGACATGTTTGTAATAACAGCAGCACAAAGAGTATAACTTGAAAAAATACTTTAGAAGAGTGTTGGGGAGTTTTTGGAATGATAAACAATAAGCTGAAGCTCACATTAAAGCTCCGTAAGGCCAAGGGGAGCTGCAGATTCAGGTAATAATTGTATTTATTCCTTTTTACATTGTCATTTGATCATTGCTATAATAAGAATGATCATAGCCACTTTAATGTCTAAACTTCACTCCTGTTTTTGTTATTTCTGTACTCTCTCCTACTATATATCCTCATAGAGGTTGTTATTGGATAGGAATGGGTGTACCCTCTGAATGAAAGAAATAGAAAGTCAACAAGACTTGAAGCAGCCCTGCGGCACAGGTTGAGCTGCACGGACTGAGTCATGACGTAACTAATATTTGTCTGACACACGTGATTTCAGTGAATGGCGACTCAATAAGTCACACTGTGTTTTTGATTGGCAGGAGATAAATAAAGGACAAGTATCTGTGAAACCATAGCAAGATCTAGGAATGTCATGCACTCACAGGGCAGGGCACACCAGGTTTGACAGCAGGCAGCAGACGTTCAGGTGGAGAACAGACACTCCTGTGACACCGGATATGAAGATGCTGCTCGGCTTCGTCCTCCTCACCCTCCTCTTCTCTCCAGGTATGTAAGTTAACCCCAGACTCATACAAGGTAAAGTTGGCAGGACATAAGGGGTTTAGAGGCAGTGACTTTATGTATACATCTTGTAGGGGTTTCATGGAAGGCTTCAGTTTCAGGGTTAAACATCAGAGTCTAAAATCACCACTCCCTTTATTATGTCTGTTTAAAAAAAAAAAAGATTCTGGTGGCAATTTCAAGACTTTCTGACACAATTGTTCTAAAAGTATACACACCTTATTTTGATAGTACAGAAAAGATATAAAAACAACCACAATAAGAATAATACAAATTAAAATGATAATATCAGTGAATGAACAGATTTTGAAAGATTTATCCAAAATAATCAAAGAATGAACATAAGATGAGAGGGGAATTATTATCAGGGTTGCTTTGTTGTTGATGTAGATGTGTTTATCAGTGCTTGTTTTGCACTATGATAGAGTCTAATTTATTTAACAATTGAGTAATAATTAACTTGTGTCAGATGGTTAGGCTTGTTTTTAAGACCTCACCATGTGTTTCAGTGGCTGTAGACGTATTGGAAATATGTAACTAACATAAAAGTTTAAAGATTTGAAAATTTAGGCACTACAGAAATACGAAATGTTTAATTGAAGTCTTTGGGTTTCTAGCCGTCAGAATACATCTGGGTTCATTTTAAACAATAGATGTGCATGTTTTTATGGTGATGCATCACCTCTGTGACAAAAGAGAACAAAACCTGAAAGGGAGGAACAGTATGCAGCCTTCTTTTCAATACTCTTTATAGTTAAAGAAGCATGCCGTACAAGTTTTGACAGAGTTGTCTTCGGGAGTAGCTGTCTTTCTAGTTTGGGGATTTGTTTTATGTGACTCTATGGTGTATCATAATGGTTTCTGTAGTTATATAATTTTCAGACTGAAAATGCCTAATAATTCCCAGTCTGCCATAGTTTAGCATTTGAATTTGTTGCGCACATTATATTGTGCACTGGTTTATCTCATATTTTTAAACTGACTTCAAATCACCTTCTCTGTTTTTCGCCTTGTCCCTCAACTCTGCAGGGCAGTCACTGACCTGCTATGTGTGCGGTCCTTCTGCCACCAATGAAATATGCAACAACAACAACATCACCAGGCAATGTCAGCCGCCGCAGGACATATGCATGACTGTCGTCGACATTTTAGGTATCAATGATAACACAATATCAGATTTACCTGGTTGTTAATGTAAAGAACTGCAGATTTTTGGAATCCAGTATGAAATATTTTATTGAATCTAAGCACATCTCTAAAATAGGTTTTGTTTTATTGGAGTCAGTACAGCTTTGGTCCTATAAGCCCTTCTTATTTCAACTAAAAACTGCAGCTCTTAAAATGTGGCAAAATACAGGATTTCAATCTGAAATAACTAACCCCAATACTCACTGTTTGTGTGTGTGTGTGTGTGTGTGTGTGTGTGTGTGTGTGTGTGTGTGTGTGTGTGTGTGTGTGTGTGTGTGTGTGTGTGTGTGTGTGTGTGTGTGTTGTTCAGGCTCCACAAAAATTATTGCAAAGTCGTGTGCCAGTGAAGCCACCTGCAAAGGAGCTGCCTCATCTGCCACAGTCAACTCTGACGGAAATGGAAACATTGTCAACTGCTGCAACAGCTTTAACTTGTGTAACTTCAGTGGAGCCGAGTCCATTCACATACACACAGTACTGCTGTTTTTGACTGTAGGTGTATTATTACTGGTTTCACACTGAGGTTTATGCGATACACCGATGCTGTCAAAATCTGTGGGAGACACTGCTGCTGTGTATAAAAAAGCGTCTTGATAAATGTCTCTAAATCGGTCTCAATAGACTGTAATATTATGTAATATTATGTAATATTATGTAATATCGTGTTAAAACAGCTGAACTCTTAAATTATGTTGAGATTGTTCTTTAAATAGATATAAAGTTTATCAATACCTTACACAATTATGGTATTATAAATATTGACAGGATCCTAACCCCCCTGTGGCTGTTATATGTGCTGATTGTTATTTTTAAAAAGACGTCATAGATATTGTATTATGGCTTTGACTCTCACTGAATGCAGATTTTCAGCAATGTTTTTAATACTTATATTTCCTGAGAAATCTTAGGAACTTGAACACTTTCCAGTTCATGTTGCACTCTGCTTAATTATTCTAATGGATTGTCCAAACTACAGCATGAAACCAGTTAAGATGGGCTAAATGTATCATAATATATCAAGTAGTATGACTTGCCTTTAAACACCTTTACATTCGTCAATAAACTTAATACTCTGGTAGTGGTCCAATCATTTACCTCTTAAGTCCGCCACTAAATCCTCCACCTGCAGACACAATCAGGGGATGAATTCTCATCTTTGGTTTAAAGAGTCCAAATAATTTATTTTAACATTGAGATGTTGAAACCAGGAAAACTTTTTTTGTTTTAGAGGGGATTTAAATCTGTGCAATTCCCTTGAAGGTGAAGACTTAAAGACAAGATAAACTACTTTACAGGAGAATGACTCCCTGTAGAACTTAAATGCAGTACTTGACAGTGGGGAGTCTTGAATAAAAACTCTTCATATTATAAAACCTGAAATGTAATGCTTTCAAATAAATCTATACCAGGGATAAAAAAAATGTGGACAGCCTCATTTCCATTTCGTCATTATTTTTATTTCATTTTTTTCTCCTCCTATTTGACAAGATGGCTGATTTAGCACAGAAGACAAAATAAAAACCAGTGTTTACTAGTACTAGTTCTGTACAATTCACCAGTGATTCACACCAGTATAGCTTACAATATACCAACATGAGCAGATTTACGCAATGACAAGATAAAATAGATTGTTTTTTAACATTTTTTTTATCCCTATAAAACCCAGATATTTGATAGTTTCATTGCTGGCTAAACCTGGAAATCAAATCTGGGTTAAATAGGGTTAAAAAAAGGTTAGGTTTTTTTTTGGTGCTGTGCAAATATGCTCTTCTCCTTCTCCTGTATATCATGCTGTACTAGTACAGTCACCAGTATATTTCATATAGCAGTATGTCATACTCCATGTGGGGTCACTATTAACAAAGACACGTGTGATCTGCTGTATTTTCAGTTCAGTGTTTTGTGTCTGCAAGACAAGCTCCAGTCATGTGGCTCCACATTTAATGTGTGTGTGTGTG
Organism: Anoplopoma fimbria; assembly: GCF_027596085.1. Classification (NCBI taxonomy): domain Eukaryota; kingdom Metazoa; phylum Chordata; class Actinopteri; order Perciformes; family Anoplopomatidae; genus Anoplopoma; species Anoplopoma fimbria. The sequence goes on from NC_072468.1 coordinate 3,115,512, forward strand.
TGTGTGTGTGTGTGTGTGTGTGTGTGTGTGTGTGTGTTTGTTTGTGTCCCTGGGGACTGTTGGTTGGAGGGACATATTTAAAGAGTTACACCTGACAGAAACTGGGACAGAGCACAGAGGTTCCAGTTGTGAGGTTTGTTTGTGTCCCAATTCACTTTGCGACACCGGTGGGTGAGGGGACAGTTAAAGGCGTGACACCAGTCTTGTACGAGGAACAACTGAACGCCATTAGGACTGTAGGTTGAGGAGAAATGAAGGAGACAAGACACTGTCCTCACAGAAAGAGGTTCAGTCAAGCTCAGTGACCAGTCTGAGACATGATGTCCTTCTCTTCCTCTGGGACAAATAGGAAATATCCAGTTACACTAAGTGAATCCTCAAAACCTGCGTTTCTTGTTATGTTTTTGCTCATCAGAGTCAGTGCTGGGATTGAATATCTGCTTGTATTCTAAGTGTTCAGTAAAGAGGAAGAAGATCGTGACTGCTGAAACAACACAAAAAAACATGGAGCCAGCCGACAAAAAGGGTAAACTAAATAGAGTGCCAGAAGGGAGTTTCCTGTCTGCGGTGTTTACCCAGACAAGAGTTGGATTCTTCACATTTGGAGCCTTTAAAACTGGCTCAGAGAGGAGCTGAGGAAGACTTCACGAAGGACACGAAGAGTGAGAACAAAAAGGAAAAGTAGTGAGTGAAATAGAGAAAAAAGGTGAGGAAAGTGTGTTCTTCCTTCAGGCAGCAGACCGGAGCTAGACTGTCCTCAAGTTTTAATACCGGTCTCTCCCTCCGTCTCCTCCTCTGTAATTAGTCTATAAATAAAACCTGGTGAGACGGAGGAGAGACGAGAATGGAGGAAGAGGCTGCTCCTTCAAACCAACGCTGTCTTTACTGTGGATGTCCGTGTTGAAGCACCAATCAAAGCAAACACAACGTGACCAGATCTGAATAGATTGCATGTGGTTTGATCTGCCCATTCAAAATAATCCATGGTGATATAGAGGTAAAGTTCACATCCAGGGGTCACAACACATGATACCAACAAATGAATTGATGATGGCTGCTGGCTGAAGTCGGAGTCCATTTCCACAGTGAAGTTTCATGCAGATATGTTGCAGATCAAACGCAGTCTGATCAGGTTCTGATGGCTTTGCTTAAGAGTATTATCCCGCCAAAGACAAATCCAACCGATGTCGACAGTTTCAGATCTGATCACTCCCATGATAGTGTTTCTGTCAGAGGGTTTTTAACCTTTTAAACCCGGGATCCGTGGTATCAGGCTCATCTGAGGTCTAGAACCATATTTGAGATATCACCACCGTCCCTCTTCGCCTTTCCTCCTCTCATCATTATATTACAGTCCAAAGAGAGAGAAGCTGCCAGGTCCTTGATTCAGGAAGTGTTTTTACTCTGTTCTTGAATTACAAAAGTCACAGTGGTGGAGAGACGACCTCAGCTCACACAGGATTCAACATCTAATGATTCTTCACAGGCTGTTGTCAAAGTATCAGAGCCTTTGTTTTTCTCCTTTGATGTAAAGCAGTCAGCTTAGATAACTCCCATATATCATGACATCACTTTAATTCTCCATTGCTTGTACAGTAACCAGACTGATGCGGTCTCTGAAATTATAGACCAATTTCCTGTTGGTCAGCTCAGCTGTCGGTGGGCTAGTGTGGGCGGGACTGGGACATCATCTTGAGCCGTGATTGGTCGATGACATCCAGCAGGTTCTTGGCATCAACTGCAAGAGCGTGAGCCGCTGTCAACATCTGCTTCTTATAGTCCTGCTGGAGACTGGGACAGAGCAAAAAACATGTAAACCACATCACGAATACAGATTGGTACTAGTGGTTAGATAAGCGAGGGAGATGAGTTGTACAATATCAAAGCAATTTTTGGTACAATTTTAAAATCTCTGACTTTGGCGCCCCCCAGGTGACAGCATCAAATAAGACACCCTGGCAGAGAGCTGTAAAAAGTTCCTCTGTCTGTAACTGATTTGACATTTTTTTCAAACACTGACTAAATATTATTACTTTGTCTTTAACTTAATTATTTTAGTTGGTGTCCTTAAGAGGAATAATAATGTGCCCTGTGATTGACTGCACCCAATAAATATTTACAAAAAACTGTAATAAAATATAAGCTAAGAATGTAGGTGTTTATTACATGAAAACTTCATGATATCTTTAAATTTAAAGCACTGTAAGTCATTGAAAAGTATTCTTTCTATATTGTAATGTTAATATTTGGACAAACCTGGTCATCACATATTGTTGGGCTAACTTCATCTTTCCGATCAGCTCTGCCAAGTCAGAGTTCAGAAGTTTCTGTGCCATCTCGATCTGTTGAAGAAAACCAGAGTATTAAATATCAATCTGGTAGGATAAAAAATACCAACGTCAACGGATACTAGTAATAATTAATATCCTTTTAATGAAAATGAAACATAATTGATTCCACACCACTCAAAATAGATCATAAAAAACACAGAGGTGTGTGTTTTTACCTCTCTGTGTGTACTGGCTGGAAGTTGTGGTAGAGTCTCATCCACTGTGGCCAATAACGTCCTCAACGCCAGACCCACGTCCTGAAACACACAGACCGTATTACTAAGATTTGGATCACAAATACACATAATAGGAAATAAATTAACATTGCGTATAAAGAAATTCTGTATACTGTATATACATCTAAAAAAAACATGCCATAAAGTGATTTTAGAACACCAGATTTAGATTGGAAATTAGGTAATATTTCCTACACAAATAGATATAATCAGTGTGGAGAAATAAAATAAAAAGGATAAGAAAAAGGCACTCATATGGGGACTTCAATTACTAAAACCCCACAATTAAAAGCAAAATGTAGTGAAGTTAAAAAGGTCAGATCTGTGGGGTCTGGTTAACAGGAATTATTCATTTGAAAGGAGTATTTACATGCAGCCCTCTGAAGGACAGAACAGCACTTATCAGTGTAATGCTTTCAAGTTTTGAGGTCAAGGTTTGCAGCTCAAGAGAGGATAACTTTTCCTCGGTTACCTTGACCATGGGAACGTATTCCTCCGGAGGAGCTGGTTGAATCTTGCTTGACATCTCAATCACAGCTTTGACCAATCCTGTCACATTCTCGTACACCTTGTCGTTGGAGCGGTCCAGATTAGCCGTGGGGGGCGGGCTTATCTCTTGTGGCTGCAGCTGAATGATGGGAGGACAAAAAACCCAATGACTGACTGGTGGACTGGATGAGACCCGGGTGAGAACCGGCAACGACGCACCGAGAACGAGTTGATACTATGTTGATGAAAAATATAAGCCTGTACAATTGTAAATATCCTGCATTATCATAGAGACGTACATGAAACATGCCTTTAAAACGCACAACGCTGCTTTTTATATAGCCGAGTAGATAAACAGTTTAAGATGAAGAAGAGAGGCCACAACTGCTGAGGGCTGTCAACTTACAAAAAAAACCCTTTTCATACAGGTGAATGAGTAGATTAATGAGTAAATGAATAAATGAATAAATGAATAAATGAACGAATGTGAAAAGGCTATGATCTATGATACAAAATGTTATGTGTAGCTCTCTATTTTGGCCATTAGATGGCAGTAACACATTGGTTTAAATGGATTTAATTATTAATTAATATTATGAATTTACAATATATTATATCATATTATACAATCTGTACAACATATGACCCCCTCTATTATTCAGATGTGGAGAAACATTTAAATGGAGATAACCTTACAGAAAGTAACAATGTAGGATCCCTCTTCTAGCCTTGAAAACTGCTTCATTAATTCATTAATAGGTCAAAATGTTTTCTAGTGTGATTAAAGTAAAATAGTATCCAGTGTGATAGAGTGGTACATAAATACTGTTAGTATAAGACAATATAACAACTATGTAGATTTGGATGTTAATTTTGGGCATAAAAGACTGTAGAAAGAAGAAAACTGACACAAACAGAACAGCAGGTTGTTATAAATGTTACATTTTTTGTTGATATGAAAACATTCAGAATTAGATTTGTTGGACAGAGAAATAGAAGAACTGACTGGATGAAGGAATCAAAAGAATCTGGGTGTGATCAACTAGCAGACAAGACGCACAGTAAACACACACAAACAGTGTGCTGCTTACCCGCCAGGGCTAGAGGTCGACAGTAAGGCAGAATGCAGGAGGAAGAGGAGGAGGAAGAGGAGGAGGGGAGAGAGGGAGGAAGCAACCAAAGGAAAAGAAGATAAAAGGAAAATATTAAAACATTAAAAACATGCAACCTGTATATTTAGTAAATGTATCCTTGTCTGTGTGTGTGCTGTACTTACAGGGTTTTCTGTTTATTATTTTGTGTTCGCATGTTTATGTGCAAGTCTTTTGTTTGGGTTTACTGTGCGATTGTGTACCTTGACTCCATCGTTGTAACTGTCTCCAGTATTTAGACAGGCCAGGCTGCCCACTTGGCCCTGGGCCCCAGGTCGAGGTGGCTTCTTTGGGGGAGCTGCATGCTCTGCAGGAAGCAACATATAAAAGTGAAAATTATTTATCAGTTATTTCTCATTGCAGCCTCGTGCATTAAAGTTCTGGACAAATTGTACTTTTACATTCTTCAGCAGCTCTTGCTGAGAGACCAAAGTACCCAAGCAACTGATGTGGTAGTTCAAATCAGCTAAAGATTATCTTCATTATCATTAATAGATGTGTATGAAAAAAAGTGACATCATTAGGTCTCCGTCTTTCCAACAGTCTAAAATTCAAAATCAAATCAAATCTAAATTATATAAAACTTAGATACTTAGTAACACATTACTTAGTTACTTAGTAATCACATTTGAGAAGCCGTTTGGCAATTCTAGTTGATTTAACAGCTGAAATTGAATGACTCCATTATTCAAAAAGAGTTGCCGATCAATTATCTAGATTGACTAATTAACTAATTGTTTCAGCTCAACATGACAATAATCAATTAAATAATGAAAACAGAATTGTTTTGAGCACACTGACAAAAACCTGTAAACTGTCGCTCAAAATCTCCTAAATGTAAAACTATTTCAGGCTTTCTTTTATCTCTGCATTCAGCTCCTTGCACGGTGAGCATATTCACAGTTTAAACACAACACATTGAGCTTGACTTGCTCTCTGAGTCCATATAAACACAGTTGGGTTTGCTCACTGGCTGCAGAGTTCACAATCAGATCTGTTCTATTGTGGCATCAGACTGTAAACTCTGCAAGCAGACAGTGACAAACGCAGACTGACACTCAATCTGCTCGTAGTGGGAGATACAGAGTCTGTACACACAGGGTGAGTTAGAGCTATGTGATGGTATATGTGTGAACTGCATGCATTGGGAGATAAAAAAAAAACCAGAAAGAGAAGAGAGATTAAAACAATAGCGATTGTATGTAATTACAGACGGACAGGGTCTGTCTATTACCTGCTTTTCCAACGGGCTGGTATATGTGCTGGTTTCCTGTCTGCACAAACAAACAAACAAACACAACAACAAAACACTGGGTTAGCAAGAGCTCAGTCACACATGTAATCAGAAGCGTCACAGGAAATTAAAACTTCACAGGCAAGAAAATAAAGGCTGGTTCTGAAGAAATCCTATCAAACTAACTTGCCACCCGACAGGGCGTCTCAATTTGTTTGGTCAAGAAGCTGTTTCTGTTTTAAGAGGTGTGTGGTCTCGCACTGTGTTACTGATGTAAAAATAATATTCTGTCCGATCCCGGAAAAACAAAAAAGAAAATGTCCTTTGTTAGTGCAATCCCAGAAAAACCCTGCAGCATTTCTTTTTGATTTGATGGTTGTGTAAGCCTAAATTATGCCACGAAACTCTTGTGGTGCCAGACATCTTATATATTTACTTTGTTGTATTATAACTGAATCTCTGTTGGTTTTTTCTGTGTGAGAAAACTGTATAGAGGGCTTCGAAAGCTATCAGATTGTTGTGGTCTGACAACCACTAACACCCAAAAATACTCTATTACAGCATTTTACACGCACACGCACACGCACACACACACACACACACACACACACACACGGGAGATTTTAAAACCACAAACCACAGACATTCAATGGGAGGAGGAGGACAAGCTGAGAGATGAATTACAGAGACAGAAATATCCGGCCCATGGCAACTTCAGACTGCTAAAACTTCTGCTGGCATCAAGAACGTAACATAATTTAGATTCAGGGGAAGAAACGTAATCACAGAAAGGCTTCAAAAACACAACGACTCTTTTAATACCTCCTGTGTCAAACTATGTTAGAGGTCTCAACTGCATGTAACCACCACTATGTGGTGTGAGCGGAACTGTGCATCTGCCACTGTAAATCATTTCAGAGTTACACCACAGAGCTCAATTTAAAAAAAGGATGTGGTTAACTCTCTTATGTTCACAAACGTGAAAAGCAAATCAATGATGTCTTCTGTCACAAACACTGATATTGTTGCATATTTGCACATAATGCGACTATGGCTATAGTCCCATTGATTATTTTCATTATTGATTATCAGATTATTAAGTTCTTGATTAAACAACTGATCAATGGGTCTCTAAAAAGTCAGGAGACTTAAATCCAAAGTGAAGCTTTAAGACTAAGAAAGCAGCTTTTCTTCACACTTGGGAAAGCTGAAAACTTGGAAACTGTTTCAGCTCTACACTTGAGAATATATAACTTTTAGGACTTTTATGTTACATCAGTGACCACTATATCCACCATACTTTCCTCTATTGGTACTTTTGACACTCTAGAGTGTTATCAATGGACAGACTAAAGCAGAGTACAGTAAACTACAAACTACCAGCATGCTGTGTTACACTGGAACAGACAGAGTAATAAAGATGGCTACTTCTTTTCTTGTAACAGTGCTCTATTAATAACTGGTGATGTTGTGGGAATCCATTGACCCCTCGTTGCTGACCCAACCCCCGACAGGTCACTTCCTGTCCCTGGATCAATCCCCTCAGCTCTAATCAAAACAAACACACGCTGCAGCCAATTGCAGTGAGTCCTACCAGAATGTGGACTTCCGTCAACATGTGTGTTTATCAGACAGCCTCGTCTTTTAAAAACACAAACGGTTCAGAAAAATAACTTCCCTTTTTGATGCGGTGGGAGTGGCAAATGGTTATGATTTTGATAGTGAATGTTAAAAAGAGTAATATGTGTAGTACAGTTCATTCAGGAGAAATACCTCAACTCCTTCTGGTCAAAATGTATTTCAGAAAACAGCTGCAGAAAGTAACTTACCGGTGGTTGGAGTCCACCGTCTTCTCTGTCCAGACTCCCTCTAGAACTTCTAGAGTCTGGTTTCTAAACACACATAAATAAACATGAAAAATGATATCTCCATTCATCAACAGTACTTTATAGTAAATAAATAAATATCTATAGTAGTGTAATAGTAAGTTCTGGTTTCACTTGAGTTTGCTGTCAAGTACAGATTCACTGTGACAGACAAGTTCTGTATTCACAGTTATGCCAAATGTTTGCAATTGCATTTTCCAATGAACAGTAAGTCATATTGCTTTTCTGTTTAAGCCTTTATGAGCAGTTTTAGATTTTGAATCCCGGGATATCATGGCATGCCATCAGCTCTGAGTAAATCACAAGCGGTCGTATGACTGATGCATGATATTTGTATATGGTGCAACTCTTAGGCAAATTTACTGATTTGCCTAAGAGTTGCGGATCAAAGGACTGTCGTATACAGCCATTTAACTGTAGGAATACATGGCAATAAGCACCCTGAAATTCATAAATGAATGGCATCTTATGCTCATTCCAAGGTGAACCTGACTCTGACTCTCCAAAATCCAAGTTTAATCTTAAATCTTATAATGATTATGTGAATGAGGAAATGAATGAATGAGCAGGGAAGCTCACATAAAATAATCAACCTACACATCCAGTCTCCCTGCATGAGAGTAAAATAAAATCAGGAACATATTGTACAAAGCTGCAGGATCCAAAAGTGCAGGACTTGTTTTCCTACACACAAACAAACTTTTTTTTCCAATATAGACACAACTTTTCAGAATGACATTTAACCCCCGAATTGCACTGCTGCTGCAAAAAAACCCCGACAGGAATATAAAACCTCACACAAAAATCCCCTATGCACACACAACTCTCACACCCATCCTCGCCTACCAGTTTTCCAAGACAGGACTTGAAGACCAGCATTGCCATTGAGTTCATCAAAGTTGTCTGATGAATCGTTTGAGTCCAAGTTGTTTGAGGTGTTTTGTCTTTGTTGCTATCTGGTTCTGATCGTATTGTGTCTCTCTCTATAGCTCTGTCTGCCTGTCTGTCTACCACTCTGTGACAGCAGTTTCATCAAGACAAGAATTCTGATTCAGCTCCAGCTTCCTGCCTCCAGCACACTTATATCTGACTCTGACGCATGGAGAGAAGGAAGGAGGAGGAGGAGGAGGAGGAGGAGGGAGACGGGATGGAGCACGCTGCCAAAGAGCCGTCAGTGTGTGAGCACGTCTGCCCTTCTTTCCCAAACCATTCTGTTTTTTTCCTCCCTTTCGCCACTCCTCGCTCTCGCCCATCCCTGAAGTGACAGTGTTATAAAAACCAGCCAGCCTCCAACTCTCACACACACACACACACACACACACACACACACACACACACACACACACACACACACACACACACACACACACACACACACACACACACACACACACACACACACACACACACACACTCCCCAGCTTTTCAGTAATCTTCTGTGTTGTCAGTTGGTGGTTGTGGGTCAAAGACAGACTGTTGACTGGGCTGTCAGATTGTCTAAGCCTATCATTATCCTGGAATTCACACAGGCCACACCTGCCTACAAACTCTCTCACTCTTTCCCGCACACACTCACACACGCACACACACACACATTCTTGAGAAAAAAAACCAGACAGCTCCTTCAATCAGTGTTCACTAAAATATGCATACTACATGAAACGTTCTCGCCTTCTATCTCGTTTTTATGTCAGAGGGTCTCCATCATATATTGTTTTATAGTAGCTCTATCAAACAGCAACAACCACTGCGTTCATTTATCTTTCAGCTTCAGATTTTTACTAGAACAGTGAGTCTTAATGCATTTATTGATAACTCACAACCAGTTGGTGCTCCACTGCTAAAATGAGCAGGAGAGGTGGCGATGAGTTTCTGTAGGTACATAGGCAATTTCCCAATATGTAGAAAATACACATTTCTTGGAGGTATGTACCCCAGAAGATCAGTGACTTTGCCACCAAGATGCATTTTTCTTCAGCACATATTTTTGTAAACAGGATATACCACTGGATAAATGCCATCCAGAGCTTTAAACAATTGTGTTGGGAATCACACATTCCATTTAAAGTTTTTTGTCTTAGGTAAGGGCAAAACCAACTGTCTTTGATCTCTGGTCTTAAATTATTGAGATGCTATGGCTCCAATAGTAATGTATTGCTCCAATTTAGAGACTAAGGTTCTTTACATAACAGTACTTTGATCAAATCCAATCGATGGAACGAAAAAACACACATAAAACCCAGGTGTTTTTAAAGATTTCTAACCTCTGAGGGGGATAACTAATATTAATATTTTAACATCCAAATAAAGTGGTTCTTCAATGATCCCAGACAATTTTAGTTTCACTCATCATTGAAGGTCAGAGTGAGGTCACCATGACAGTGGCCCTTAAAAAGCGCAAGCTGTCAATATCTTGCTCTAGTACACTTGAACAGGCTTGGAGGCCGGTTTCAAATATTACAAACATACTGCAGCTGAGGACCAATATCAGTATTGCTGTGATTGTAATTCTCTAAAATAACTGACGTGATTCGATAGCTAATTAACCCATGCATCTTATTTATGAGAAATATATATTTTTTTTCAAAATAAATCCACAATATATGTGGGTCCTTAATTAAGATGCATTTCAGAGAGTCAACTAACAAATGAAAAAAAACACAACGACATGCATCATGGAACCGAATAAAAAAAAAAATGGCACAGTAAGCTTTGCATTACGGATAATGATAACACACTGTTCCATGCATAACAATCTCACACAATAAAGAATCTCAGGTCTTTTAAAATGAAGCTATTTTTCTACTTTCTACTTTTCTGCAGTAACATTTTCCTGGTGATGCAGATATATATGTACACCCCATTGTTTTATAATGTTTAGGATGAAACTGGTCTTACATTTTATTTGAAGTAACGTTAAAAAATCCAAATGGTCTTAAGTTTAACTGGCAGAATTACGTCAGCAAACCATTGTTGAACTGCCTCTGAAATACAAATAGATCTAATTTGTGTAAAAAATGTATAGTAGCAATATTAAGCCACTAATAGGTAACAGTGTATAAAATTAAATCTTAAGTTATATGAACTGTTACGTCGTTAGTATATATGTATTAACAGTATCTGTGAGTGTGTTTTCCAATGTGTGTGCTGTGTGTGTTACCAGCAGCCTTTCCTCCTGCTCCAGCCACCTCTGGTCCTCTTCCATCTGCTGTTGTTGTATCATCAGCTGTTCCTCCATTAACAGGCACTGCTGGCCTACACACTGCTGCATGTCAACTGCCCTGTCCTACACACACACACACACAAGTACAAGCATGCAACAAAAGACAAGCATTGCAACAGACATGCACACCAACACAAGGACACACGCACAGACACAGATGAAGAGAAACGTGCACACACACAAAGACACATACATACATACATAAATAAATACACAAAGGATCGTCAGACACACACACCAGTCTGATGAGAGGCTGAACTGAGATGATGAACACACAGACTGAAAATAACAGGTCTCACTGGGCCATTGGTTTGTAAGTTTTAATAATCAGGATTATAGTGTAAATTTGTGGACTGGACTGGTTATGCAGGTTGTACTTTTTCATTCACAATATGTCCTCAAAGATGGACAGATGGTGGGTAGATTTTGCCTTCAGACCCAAACAACAAAAAGTAAAAAGGATCTCAGTAATATTCGACCACTCAGTGTTGGATTTGCATATTCCAGACTTTGAGACTGTGTAAACACTTTGAGACTTTAAAAACAAAAAAACAGACTTTTTTTTTATTATTTTAACATCTGTGAGTGACTTGAGTGTTTAGGTTGCAAGTTAAAAGAGTAACCTGCAGTGTCCAAAACAAGAAAGTTGTCAGTTTTTTCAGTTCTGTCATACCTCACCTGTGTGTGCATACGTGTGTGTGTGTGTGTGTGTGTGTGTGTGTGTGTGTGTGTGTGTGTGTGTGTGTGTGTGTGTGTGTGTGTGTGTTTGAGTGTAAACTTGGTCTCCTACCTCCATTGCAGAGCCCCATAGTGCCATGTCGTGCCCAAGTGGATGGGGAAGGTGCTGTGCGTGCGAGTGTGTGTGGACGTGGTGGCGGGGATGTGTGTGCGCGTGGTGTGTGTCCAGCATCGCAGCCTGTTGGGGGTACAGGGCGCTGGGCACCGACGGGAGGGTGTGAGGGCCGGGGTACCCTGCCATCTGATGAAAGGAGGAAGAACAGGGAAAAAGGCACGCTGTTAGTCTGTTATCAGTTCTCCTTTGACTACATCTTTACCCCAAACTGCTGCAGACTGGTAATAAAAACACATTTGAATGTAACTATACAACAAGCACATCAGTAGCAAAAGAGCAGTCAGTGGAGTTTCTCTACGTACCTGGTAGTGTCCAGGATGTTGGGGACTGGGATAAAAACCTTCACTCGAGCGAGGACTGGGATAGCCTGGTCTACTTGGCTGCAGACAGACACAGAGAGAAGGACAGAGGTTGATAAATAGAAAGACAGAGGGGGGGATATGAAAAAACAATGTTCGTTCATTTTTCCCCCAAAGTGAACGTTAGGAGATGGAACACTGGGTCATTCAGACAATCAACACACAAACCCCTCGGAGCTGTTTGTGTGGCTGGGTTAGCTGTCATTCAAAACAGGAAACACCCACTGGGCTGCAAGTCCAGCAAGCTGTTAGTTCAACTGGCACTAACTACTGTCCCAATTATAAAATCATCAAGATCCACGGATTACCTGTATAAACTATGTTATGTTGCTGGACTACTGGATCTCTGGTTAGATTTGATGCAGGTGTGTAAATAGAGTGTTATGGTTGCACGTTCACCAAAGACCTCTCTTTCAAGCACAGTTTTTTTATAATTTGGAAAAAGGCTGTATTGTTGTTAAAAACATCTGAAAAACAAAGTGTGTGTAAAATATTTTCAATCTGAGCTTCTGCGGACTGCTGCTGGCTAAAGGAACATAATTTAGTAGAGGAGAGTGAGTCAGCTACTCATCTCTATTCTTTTCTTTCCTTTGCTGGGCACAAGTAGCTAAAAACAGAAGTGCTTGGTGAACCCACATCCTTGTTTCTTCTCTTGGTTTCCTGTAATTTGTTGAGATGAAGCTGTTGAAAGTTGATTAACAGTTTCCCCTCTAAGAATGATTGGAGACATTTGTCTTTATGATTTAAATCTCTCTAACACAGAGCTCATTTCTAGCACAACAGTGTTGTAACCTCTACCTTCCACAGTCTCTCATAGTAGCTTTCTCTGGACCACACCTCCGACAGCAAGACAGACACAAAGACACACAGGGAAGGAAACAGACAGCAAAGAAAGACGGGGAGGTAGGGAGACAAGGAAAGAGGAAAGGAAAAACAGTAGGAAGGGAGGGAGGGCAAAGAGAAGCAGACAAGACAAAGAAACTGAGGACGAGACAAACAGGAGCTTTAAAAGCTCTCAGACAGAGAGGGAAACGTACGGCATGTTGTAAACATGCTCACACATGGAAGGACACAGGGTTCCTTAACAACAACAAAAAATGATATCTTGGAAGTTTAAATCCGTCCTTAACAGATTCACAGCCCAGTGGTAGCCAATCCATGTAGAGTGAGGTTTTACCGGGGAATACTCATTTTGAAAATGAAAAGATAAACATGGGTACAACAGACAGACAGACAGACAGACTGGAAGGTGGCGTTAATGAGACAGGATAGTCACACTAGAGTACGATAGAAATTGGTTACTATCTGTAGACTTTTGGATGAATGACCAAATAAATACTGCAGTGCCCGCTCGCCACTTATGGGCAAAACAAGTAATAGCAGCAACTGTTTACACCAATAGATGTGTCAATGTGCGCCATCTACTGGCAAGGAGAATAAAATGATGCAATGTTGAAACTAGTGCCACCTGCTGCAGACCACAAGCATTACAACTGTTTCTGCATTTCCATAGCTCTGTTTGGGTCCCCCTTTGTGGAGAATATGAAAGCTGTTCAAAAAATTAACTGGCCAAATTGTTTACCACAACCTCCTTTCATGAGCTGCTTTGCATCTGATACAAATGTATTGCTGTGTTAGTGTTATAAATGTTATGAGATAAAACAAAAGCATGCAAGTGTCTTTTAGGTTGTAAGAAAAGCAATTTTTGAAAAATAGAGTTTGACAAAAAAAAACATCTTGTCTTTAACTTCATCTATCTGACGTTTATTCTCCTTATCTTTAGCATTTAGGCAGATTGTGAAATAAAATGTATGCAGTATATTTAGGACACACGCTCACTTTTAAAATGAACTTGTTGTGAGACACATACTTCTGTCAGGAAGAATTTGAGGTATGTTGAGTGGCACAGTGTAATTAAGATTTTCTTTTTACTCAATGTATCACTCTGGGGTACAATCCATCGACTCCCACACAGACTCATCCATCACCAAAAAGGTCACAGTGCAGTGAAAACAGACTTACAGCAGGAATTTTCTCTTGCTGCTGTAAATATTCAACCTTTGACCTGACATCCAGCTGAGAGCCAAACCGAAGGGATAGAAAGTCTTGTTTAATATGCTTTTTCTGTCATGTTTTCATCTCCGATTTCTAACTGGTGCAAAAAGTAAATTTTATTTTATTCTTTTTAAATGAAAGCATGCCTTTTCAAGCAGACAACTAATGTTTTAAACAGAATCCCAGGTTTGAAAATCATACTTTTTAGCAGAGGCCAACATGTAGGAGGTGGGGTGATATTAAAGCTCAGCTGGAGGACAAACCGCTCATTCTAAAAACAGGGTCACCTACCAAAACAAGCTTGTGGTCACACTACTGGCCAGCACTACGTGAAGGTGACAGAGGGCCAGCTCTGTATAAACACGCTGAAGTAGAGACAGGCCTTTAGCTAGCTCTTTATGTATTTATAGTTATTGTCTCAATCCTAGGCTTCACATATTTTCAGAAGAAGCTTTAGTAGTTTATGAATAAAGCATTAAATTGTTACTGAATTCGGTACAGAATGCATTATATTGAATTAGACTATATGTTACAGTTGAAGCTCTTTCCTCTTGAACATGGCTGAGTCCCGGACCTGGGGAGTGGAAAAGTTGTTGCATTACATAACGGCATTAATTCTGGACTTTGGGTTCCACCTAGTGTAAAAAATGTTTTTTTAACATCCTAACTTAATTTAAATTTCAGTGACATTTAAAAGCAGACGAAGAGATTTTTTTTTTTTTGTGCTAACTCTGTAAATATGTGTTTTCTTGCCTTTTCTTGATATTCTATATCTAAGTCCACGTGTGTTAGATGGGTTTGAATGTTAGCCAATATATTTAGGATTTATGACGGGAATCCTGACAAGGCCAGAAATAGAGTGCAATAATCCGAGGACACATCAACACAATGCCTGACGCAAACACAAATATCTGTAACTACATTCAATCACAACAGAGGACACTCAACAGAATGTCCAACATAAATAAAGCATGCCAAAAATAAACATGCTCATTTACAGTCACTTGTGTCGGCAAGCATTGTATCAAAAAAAACACTGCACTCAGTTAAGTAATAATATAAAGATTGGATTGAGTTTGTGAATCCATTCATCAAAAAACGTTGCAACATTTGTCAAACTGTGTACCTGACACTGGGCTTAATTAACTTAGTTTGTCATGTGGAGGACGTATAGAAAGAAAAGGGATAGTGACCGACCAAATGTCAAATGAGTGCTGATTATTAATCAAAGAAAATCAAACTTTAAGGACCCTGAAAACATAATTTGCTAAATGAGCAAAGGGGCCAGAGATGAACAGACAGGTTTCTTTCTAAATTGGAAAGGTTTTGGTTATTTAAGTGAAATAAGCTATCTGCTCTGCATTGTCTGTGTTTATATAACTGGTTCAAAGTGGGCTTAATTGAGATGTGATGACAATTGTTGCTTTGTTTGCTTGTTTTGCCAGGCGACTGTCAATCAAATATCACCAATCCACAGCCAAACAGTCCTGATGAAACAGTTATAGGTTGAAAAATTCTAAAAGTGATAAAAAGTGATATCTGATTTTGTCACCATGAATGCCAAAATGCAGAGGACATGGGGAAAAAAATAAAAGTATTCAAAGTGGAAAACCGTTTTCACAGGGAGATAAAAATAAGGTTGAGTATCACTTCCTCGCAATCAAATGTTTTAAGTCACTATTTCAAAAACTGATGATCAACAATCATATAGATACAAAAGTGGAAGAAATGTATCCACCACCAGTAGCCTCAAATCAACATATTCTTATTTTTTGTGCAAGAGGCCAAGCTGATCTTCTCTGGACCTGCAGATCATTGAGTGTGGACCTTTATTAAAGGGGCCATAATCGCTTAATGTTGCAACTTTTTTTTCAAGTTTTGTTTGAGTTAGTAAAAAAAAAAACAGCTTAAGTTCAGTTTAATAGTACACCACCTGCCTTCATGGGTCTAGACATGTGTCTTTCAGAGCAAGGGACTGGAAAAGGTGTATTGTTCTTTACAGGGAGACTTGGCATTCGACCGAGTGGATGGTGGTGAGTGGAGGACAGAGTGCAGGCGGAGGGTACTGAGAGGGGGGCTGGAGGGACCAGCGGGGGCCTCCCACATGTCTGCACAGCAGGGTGCTGGTGCTGGGGGTCAGAGTCAGGTTGTACTGGGGTACTGGGATTAGTTTGGCAGCCACTGTGAAAACGGGGCAACAGCAGGGTTTCAAGATTAGAATTTGTCGTGGGCTGGATGTTTTGGAGGGTGTGGGGACAAATATTTGACATGCTGTGGGGCAAAGAGTTAAGGTTAGGACTGGACTGGGAAAGGAGTGGGGAGAAGTGCCAGGGATGAGAGTGTGAGTTGTTTGACTTTGCCAGGGATGAACAGAGCCGGTGGCCGTTAGTAGGGGGATTTGTCTTGTGGGGGCAGCTGCCATTAGACAGGCTCTCTGAACCGCTGTGAGGTGGATGGTAGAAGTTAGTCTCTGACTGTAGGGACAAGCTGGCTTTGGATTCAGTTTTGAACTTAGCGCTGTGCTGAGAGAAAGAGCTATCGTAGAAAGTGATATTTTGAAGAGGAGGTGATCGAGGCTGAGGATTGGGAAAAGAGGAAAGGTGATGGGGAAATTGCAGAGATGATGAGTAGAGTGGAGGAGCGGGTAGGTGAGAAGAGGTGAAGGGAGACGAAGGATGAGGGTTTCCAAGGCAGAGGGAAAGCTGTGAGGCAAAGGGCTGGTTTTGATGGCAATGGTTGTGAGGCGAAGGAGCAGACAGACAATCCAGACTGAAGGTGGGCTGCAGGGAGGGACGACGACTGGGCTGCAAACAGAAAAACAAAGGTAGAGGACGGACAGAATGGAAATAAAAAAGGTATCCAGGCAGATTAAGATATGTGGTAGAAAGGGACCATCAGGGATGAGTTGAAGGACAGACAGAAAAATGCACAACTGTAACCATAGCGCCACTGTGCTTCTTAAGAGCTTAAATGTAGTGAAAAATACTTTTACCTCCCAGCAAGACCTTTAGATACATTTTCTAGTCAATGAAATAACACAAATGCAGAAATCCCTAATAGCTGCGACCAAATTTAGATTAGGTCAACTGCATCACTGACAGCTTAAAGTCACAAATCTCTCAATCTTATGAACTACTGTTCAAGTGATGTTGCTTTAGTTGTAACCAAAAGATGCAGTTAGCAGATGCTAACAGCAGGGGCATGAGGGCCAGTGAGGGAGGGTGAAGCAGCCAGCAGCTGGGGCAACAAGCTGTGAGGTGGGATGGCACCAATGGAGGTGGGAGTTAGAGTGGAGGTTACAGGCTTAATAACCATTTAAGAAGTAATGTCATATGTGCAAACCAAATGTGGTCAAGGGCGCACACAAACACAGCAAGTCTCTTTTGTCCTAATCTACTAGACTTATATCAACCTTAATCTGTCTACTGCAGGGTGATCATCATAAGAACAGATGCCTGCGCACTGACAAAAACAGGGATTGCTTTTCACATGCAAAATAAAATGAAATTATTACATCGGCAAAAGGTGAAAAAAGGTCACAGGGTCAATGGTCCTACATTTGAACATTAATATGGGACTTAGCTTAAAGCACCTGACACTCTTTCTTGAAAAGCCTCTTAACCCATTAACATTTGATGCTCTTAAACCTTTATCATCATGGTGGAAAAACCTCCCTTGACAACTGACGTAGCAATATTTTCATTCACCAGGGTCCAGCAGAAACCTTGTATCTTCAGACTTGTACAAATAAAGGAAACATTAAATCAAATACGTTACCGGTTGAATCATTTCAGTGCCTTTACAATAATGGTGGTCACTTATAATCATGTGTGACGCAGCAAAGTAGACAGCAGAAAAAAATCACTAACTCCACATGAAAGTATATCAGAAGGAATACTAAAGAGCACACGGGACCTGCAATGATCAGGGCGTCGTACAGCAAACAGCACAAAAACAACAAATACTCAACGTCTTTGTTACTACACCTGTTGCACTCATACAAACAGGCAGACAGAGACACAAACACATATGGTGTAGTGGTGCCTTACTTTTGGTGGTGCTTCCTCAGACCCTCCGGAGTCCCAAGAAACAGTAACCTGTCTCCTCATCTCCATCCTGCTCCTTTCCTTTTGCTGGAGCTTCTCCTCCTCTAATATAGTGCTGGAAACAAGAAAAAAAAAACACACAATGATGTAACACAAAAATATAACTGGTATCTTTATTCGTTTCTGCTGAAATGTCACCTCATTTAAGTGGATATTGTGGCCTCTGTTACCATCTCAGGTACACAAATTAACATATGGCGTTAAACACTTTAGACTTTATAGCAATTTTTGAATACAGTGTTGTGGTAGGGCATTTCCTGCAATGTTGTTAGGCCAGGTATAATGTGAATTATGGCAAAAAAAAAATATCCCTTATCAAATGAAAAATGAATGAAATGAGAGCGGTGGTCCATGATCAACGTCAGCTTGGCTAACATCCTCCTCTCACCCAACTCTTGTATGGAATCAAGAGGGCAGACCAAGACAGGGCTTACCCTCTTAAATAGTTTATTGAGTGTCTCCCAAGCAGATAGAGTAGAAGACGGCAGATGCAACCACAGTGTCATAAAACGTCCTAACAGTGTCCTGCACACTCCAAAGGACCTCCGTCTGATCAGCAAGTGAAGATGACTTTGTCCCTTGTTGTACAGAACATCGGTTCTTAAGTGATACAAACACATGATCCTACATACAAACACACCCTTCACAGGGGATTCCTCAACAGCAAACTAAAATGTGGTTTTCTGCCAACTAGAAATATAAAAACTCATAAACTCATGTGTTAACCCCATAAACACACATACACATTGCTGTGTAATGTCAGCTGTAACACCACCACAAACTCAAACATACAGAGCATTCCTCCCACTGTTTATAAAGAACGTCAAAAAACAAACTACTTAAGTCACAGGAAAAACAAATTCCATTTTATTTTGAAATGTCTTATTGCTCAGTCTCTTACTACCATTACAGTTTAGTTACTGCCAATAATATTCAGTGAGCCAATACAGACACACAACGATAAAAAACATTAAAGCCAGTGTCATATGAAACTCCATGTGTCTAGGCTGCAAAAGTGCCGTGATGGCCATGTTGTAATGTAACATCTACATTTCAACCATCCCTGTTCATTCATTCAAGCTTAGTTTTTACTCCGAAACACATTGAGGTAGAGACCTTATTTACAATATAGCTGAGTAATATTCACACTAACTACTGACACCATCTCTGTCAGGCAAAATTGTGACAGCAACTAAA